>NC_133648.1:227257690-227509390 GCF_009905375.1 Apium graveolens
ATCCCGGGTATGATCCCTCAAACGATAAACGAAAACAAAAGTTAAGCGAACCGTATAACAGATCAGTGGTCATTAGGCAACGATTAGGAAGTTAATCAAGGGGATTAGTGGGGATGATGTCATCCAACCAATAGAAAGAGGACAAGGAGGGGAGGATGACATCATGAGGATGACATCATGAGGATGACACAAGCATGACATGGGAAGGAAGGAGGTGTGGTTGAATGAGAACCACACAAATTCAAGGGCAACAAGGTAATTGACTAAATCAAACACAAAAACAAAGCCACCAAGCCAAGTAAAATCATTTTCATCAAAATCAAAAAGAACCAAGGCTTGTTCTTGAAGAAGCTCTCGGCTTTTTACTATTCAAAAGAGCAAGAAATTCAAAATCAAAGATCCAAGCTTCCTAAATTGGTGAGTTAATTCCCTAATCATCTTCATGCTTAGTTAGGGCTATATCATGAGTTTAAGCCATCAATTCCTTCTCCATCTTATCCATTTAATCAAAGAATAAGGCTATGAATAGTGTTTTCAAGTTTTTAACTTGAAGTTTTTCTTATTTTCCTTGAAGATCCAAGCATTCCTAAGACTTCTCAAAGCTTCTTAAGGCTTCCTAGCTCCTCCCACCACTTCAAGGAAGGTATACCATCTCCAAACCCTAGATTCCTATGTATTATAAGATGATTTTGATTAGTAGAATGATATTGTAGCTTGTTGTTGTGATTAGAGTTTGGGAATTGAAATGGTAGTGAAATGGAATGGTAAATGTTGTGGTTTTGATTAAAAGAACTTAAGTATGGTTAAAGTCAAGCTTAGGCATAAGTATGAATGTTAAAATTGAATTGGTTGAGGTTGTTATGATGTGATAAGGATGGATGTTGGTTGTATGTTGGATTTGAGGTTGAATTGGGAGGGTTTTGAATGGTTTAAAATATTGGAAATCGCGTAAACATAGCCGTCGTAACGTCCGATTTTCTTTGGACTGTTTTTGTGCATAGCATTAGGACCCGAGAACCCCCTGCTAGATTATGACCACTGCCATGTTTAGATAGCTCATGTTACGAGCTTCGTTTTGATATATAGTTCGTTCGATTCCGATGCACGGTTTAGGAGAAATGACCGTTTCAAGTAACGGCGTTTCGCGAACGAAACTTTTCCCCTCGCCTTACTTTGAAACATAGGTTAAAGACCAAAAAGGGTTAATTAATGTATGAAACATTTATGGTAAGTGTGTTAGGCAGTTGGTAAGACACTCGCGAAGGAATCGCTTTAAAACTCATAAAGGTTAAATTATTAAAAATGGTGGAGCCGAGGGTACCCGAGTGACTTAAGCGAATCAGTAAGCGCAAAACAAGCGTTAGAGTCTAAGTTAGTTAAAGTATAGATTTACAAGTGAATTTGGTTTAATTAAAACTTACTTGTTGTTTATAGGTTACCAGACTCGTCCCGAGCCATTCGTAACCCCCAGTCGCTCAGGCAAGTTTTCTACCCGTATAACTGTTGTTGTGATGTATATGTGTATATGCATGATCTTGCGATAAATGCATATTGGTTATTAGCAAATTCTTGCGATATATTGTAGCATGTGATATGGTATATATGCATGTCTGTTTCATACTCTTGATTTATATATCTGTTGGTTCAAATGCTTATAGTTGCATAATACCTATGCTAGAGATAAGCGGTATTTGAGTTTATCCTTAGTATAGGGGATAAAAGGTGAACATATTTCTAAACCGGGAGGCGAGGCTCCCGAGTATAATATATATTTATATATATATTGATATAGTTTTAAAACTATTAATCGAATAAGGTTTATTCGATAACTTTATTTTATTTAATGAATATTATTACGAATATTCATTCGAGGACTTATGACTCCTTTTATTTTATTATTTGAATAATATTTGAATATTCATTCGAGGGCTTATGACTCAGTTTATATTATTTATTGATTAATATTTGAATATTCATTCGAGGGCTTATGACTCTTTTATATTATTTATTGAATAATATTTGAATATTCATTCGAGGACTTATGACTCAGTTTATATTATTTAATGAATATTATTTGAATATTTATTTGAGGATCTATGACTCCGATTATTTGCTGAGATATATTCTTTATTTTATTAAAGAATAATGTTTCGATAATCAAACTTATTTTCGATTATTCAAATAAAGATAGTACTTTCATATAAGTATATCTTTGGTTATTTAATACTCATTTCAAGTATAAGACTTACAACTTCTACTTCAATTATTTGTATAAAGATTATTCTTTATGGGAATATTATTTAAATAATAATATTCAGACATTTTCTAAATATATTGGGACTGATTTAATTCATTAAATCAGCATTACTCCAAACACTCTTTAAAGTGTTTTCGAGTCTTCAAAATGATTTTTAAAAGTTAGAGCGGATCCCAAAACTCATTTTTATATTTAAGATCTTCCTTTTAAAGGGGATTTAAATACTCGTTCAAAACCTGAGGGATCCGGCTCTATGGTGTATTTTATATTCGCAACAAGGTTGCTGTTTTGATAAATGAATTGATTACTTGCCCAATGTTCGGGAAGTAAGCCCATCTAATTGAGTCGGCATAAGCGACAGGCCGGGGTACGGTCTATCAAAGTGTAAGTGGCTGGGTGGCAGTCCATCAACGCGTGAGTGGCCGGGTAACAGTCTAGCGCGAGGTCCTAATGCGGCCAGGGTGATGACCGGTGAGGAATTCATCCATCTACAGTAGAAAAAGTTACTTATTGGTATCTTTGCTTGATCAGCAAGATATCTGGTTTATGCCAAAATTCTTTTCCTTTCCAAAATTCATTGGATATTATAACTCTGTTCATACTTTACATGACAGAGATTTTCAGGAAATGTATGAGATATATATATATATATATGGATATATATATCAGGACTTAATGAAGTATCTCGTAACTTCATTATTTATAATGATATTTCAAAGATTGAATCTATTCAAGTCTTATCTTGTAGTCTCATCTGGGTGATGAACTTTGAAACTGATTATAACTTGAACGGTGGTAGTTCAAGTAGTATTTGGATATAAAGTATATTGGAGTATCTTGTAACTTCATTTTTTTTAAACTTATATCTAGTAAATGATTATCTTATGCATGACAAAGATTTTCAGAAAAAACGTTGAGACAAGGTTAGATATATGAGATCACCTTGCAACGGTATTTTTATACAGTTATACACTGGAACTCTGTGTGTATTATGCATGGAAGAGGACTTCCAATATTTTGAAAAGTATATATGTATATATATATACTGAATATTTTGCGACTTCATCGCATTAAGATATCAACTAGGTTCATTTCTTTTGACCAAGACTTTCATGAGTACTATGAGAAGGCTCATATATTGTTAATCATTATTTATATTATTTTGGTGGGCTTGCTGCTCACCCTTCTTTCTTCTTTCATCACACAACATCAGATAGATAAGATGAACCGGACCAAGCTCCCGATTCGCAAGAGGTTAGGAGACGTTCCGCAGTTTTCTAGAAGCACTGATGCCGCCGTAGCTGAGGTAGGAACTACCAATAGGCTAGGCTTTCAACTTCTGATGTACCAGATTTATGTATATTTATGAATTGTAATAATGGCAAAGAAATGTAAATTTAGTCAGAAAACCTTTTAAGGTGTATTGGCAGATAATTGTGGAATATAAGGACTTGTGATTATTTTTTTGATGTTCATCTCTGAGACTATAACGTGTGGTGTGTGTGTTTATTGTGGGGTCACAGTGTAGAGTAGTTGAGTAATTATTAAGATTGGATGTTATTAAGGGAAATGGAACTCGTGACGACCCGGATCCCCGACCCCGGATCTGGGGGTGTTACAGAAATGGTATCAGAGCCAAGCGTTATAAACCTCAGAGATGATGTGACGTTAAGATAATAAGTTCACTAAGATAATAAGAACTCTTGCCAAGTTCCTAGTCGGGCTACCTAACGTAGTACTGACAGTTAAAACCCTTATGGGAACCCTTATAAATATCGTAATAGGAGCGTAGTTCGTTATCGTATATGGTAGCGGGACTCCGAACCCTGAGGTTGAGGAGCAACAGCGCGATGATGTTTTATTACTAATTGGAGATCAGATTGTGGATCCGATAGAGTGTCCTAATGCAGGACCGGATGATGTTGATATTGAGGATGTAGCGGTTGAGGATGTTGTCCTAGAAGGGATAGTTGTTGAGGAGGATCCCATGGAGGATCCTGACAAGATTGGATAAAGGACCACTGATGAATTGATGACCATGGTTAGGTCGACTACCAGAGGTAGGATTGGCCGGTCACTACCGGAGGTTCGTTTAAGTTTGTGAAGATAGTAGCCCCTTTAACGCGGCTTACTCGTAAGACTGAGAAGTTCGAATGGACAGAGAAATGCGAGAACAGCTTTCAAGAACTGAAGCAGAGGTTGGTGATGGCCCCTATGCTGGCGTTGCCGGATGGAAAATGAAATTTTGTGAAGTGTAGTGACGCTTCGCACAAGGGCTTAGGGTGCGTGCTTATGCAGCACGGTAAGGTAATCGCGTACATGTCAAGACAATTAAGGTAATATGAAATTCGATATCCCCGCCCATGAGCTTAGGCTCGTGGCAATAGTTTTACCCTAAAGATTGGAGGCACTACTTGTATGGAGAGAAGTGCGAGATTCACAAACCATAGGAGCTCTAGTACATTTTTACGTAGAAAGAGCTCAACATACGCCAGAGGAGGCGGTTAGAGCTAATCAAGAATTATGATTGGGAGATTCTTTATCATTCGGGGAAAGCCAATATGGTGGTTGATGCCCTTAGTAAAAAAGAGAGACTCAAGGTGATAATGTCTTTTGTAGAGTTTATAAGAAATTTTGAGAAAATGGAAATAGTAGTGAAGGTACCCGGAGCCGGTACCGAAAAGCTGTTTGAGATTGCAATAGAGACCGAATTATCGGAAAAGAACATATTGTGCCAGAAAAAGTGATGAATGAAGGCAGAGAGCCAACAATTAGATAAAAGATTAATACCAAGAAGGATGATAAGGGAATAATGAGGTATTCCTACAGAATTTGGGTTCCAAATGTTCAAGAGCCTAAAGATGAAATCTTAGACGAAAGCTAGTTTGAGGAATAAGATTTAGAGCAAACCCTGAACGTGATAGTCAGGGAGGTCGCCATCAAGATAGAAGGAACCCATAACATAATGAAGTGGAAAATGAGGATTTTAACGTATAAGATAACCCCAAGTATGGGAGAGGGATGAAACATTTCATACTAAGGAAACAGAAAGTCGAGTAAGGAAAGGAGACCCGAGACGGTACTCCTATACGGCAATTCATGGACCTGTCTAGACAGAACTTAGACTATTATCCCCAACCACCACCTTGAGGAAACAATGTGGTGTGAAATTCTTTCAGGACCTCTAAGTCGCTAAGCTCTCAGAGTTCCAAGGAACAAGTTGACCCAGTCGAGGCAAGAGCCTGGCTAAAGGAAATATAGGAATCATTTGAGATTCTAAATGATTGACGAATCACAAAGGACTGTTTTTGTCACTTACCCTCCTAAGAGAGAGGCCACCCGCTGGTGAAAGACCAAGAAAGGCACGGAGCCAGAGGTTATGATAAACTGATTAAAGTTCAGCCAATTGTTTTTGGGAAAGTAATTCCCAAGGTTATGGAGATAGCGTAAAAGCTTTAGAGCCAGAACAAAAGCAGACGAGTATGATGAATTAGGAATCTAAGTTGTAAAAGTTATCAAGATTCATTTTGAGGATACGAATCCAGAATGACGGGATGTTTGAAATCAATGCTTATGTTGTGTTGGTTCATGAAATAACGATAAGAGAAAGGAAAATAAAAAGAAACTGAAGTGGAAAGGAATATAAAGGCAATAGAGTTTGAGGAATGATAAAGGAATTGGGTATGAGGAAACCCTAAAGACTCGTAGCAATAGAAATAGAAAAGTATGTAATCGTCAGGATGAGGGTGATTCACCATGAGTTAAAATTGCTGGGTGAAGGCATAAGAGATACATATATTTTATCCCTAGTAAGTTGAGAGGATTCGAGGAAACCTTGAGATAATTCGAAGGATAAATAATGAGACGCGGATAGACTAAGGGGATAAGGAAGTAAGAAATTAGGAAAAATTGGATGAAGGAAGTGACCTTCAAGAAGGTGAAATGTAAGACCGGTGGCTTGATACCCAGAAAGGGAGACGCCAGGTATGAAAGATATCCCAACATTGAGGTGAATATTGAGATAAACAACAAAAGTAAACACGAAATTATTAAGAAGAAGTTCACGTTGAACACGACCAATATCTTCCAGAACATCCTTGTTATCGTTACCAAATTAGGCAAGAAAAGCGGATAACCGTTGTTATCTTTTGGGAGGCCATATTGATTGACCTCATGTTGTATACAGATGTTATTGTGAAATTAGGCATATACTATCGAGGTGGGAATGATTGAATAAGACACCCTTATCAGGGATATATGACTTGATTTATCCATGGAAGGATGCAGGTACCTTTTAAAGGTGGAATTAAGGATAGAACATCGGTAACTTAAAATGAATCCTAGGGGAATGCATAAAGGTTGGCTTTTCACCCTTAATAGGGACAGTGTGAGTTTTGACAGGATGAATTGGAAAGGGTTAAGGTAATAACAACCTTTAAGGATCGGTGGAGAAATTTTTTAGAAGTATATAGACAATGGTTCTAGTAATAGTGAATGGTATTTTGATATGCCCTGTATCTAGGGAATACAGGAGGAACGATTGAAGGATAACCTTAGAGGTTTTACAAGGAGAAAGGTAATATTCAAAATTCTCAAGAATAGAAATGTTGATAAAGGAAATATGACGTAATTATAATAACGCCAAGTGGGGCACGTGTTAAACCACGAGAAAGTATGGATCGAACCAGTAAAGGTCGAAATTGTTCAGGGCAATTAGGACCTAAGACAAAAGATGTTCTAAGTATGATTGAGAGTCCGTCGTGACAGTGATTAACCTCTAAAGACTGAGGCAATAACTTATGGAAAAATGGTGATATTTTTTTTTACTCATCAGATTTTAAGGAAAACATCTTCACTCAAGCAGTGATCGGAAATAAGGTAGAAAATTTATTTGGAGGTGATTAAAATGACATTGACTGTAAGGAAATTTTACTATCAGGAAAGGCCAAAGAGGTGGCCGACACTTTAAAGGTAAGTGGATAATTATAGGCGTGTGTGCCAAAAGAATACAGTGATGATGGTTAAAAATGTGAAGGTTGAATTATGGTTTGGAAGATTGACATTCCTTCTGATGACTGTGCAATACCCAACCGTAATAGTAGTTGGTAAAGGTTTAATTCGTGTAATCGCCATGAACGGGCTATCTATCTTAGAAGGTCCTATCTTGAGATAAGCCAGGACCATTTTTCAAAAAGGACCAAACAAACCTTTGAGTTACGTCTTCTGTTGAAGGCATATGATTAAGAATGGTATTAACCTGCTATCGGTGCTTTGATTGAAACTCTTCTGCAATTTTATATGCTTCATGTCATGTATGTATGTCAGGATCAGGAGTGTACTCCATGAATCATGAATGGTGATTATGTTACCTCCTTAGAAGGATTTGATACGACATGTATGGACTCCGTATGGTTAGCTATTAAGACTTCATGGAAAATGAATGACGACAGTAGGTCAGTGGTGGACCATAGTAAGGTAGCAATGATTCTGCGAGTATTGAGCTGATTACAACCGTGAGAGTTGTATTGGAATGGGTGTTGAGATTGAGTACCACTAATCGGGTCGTGGTAGTGTATAAGTTATCATTGATAGACTAATTAAGTAGAGTATCTACCTAGTGAATAATTATTCTTTCTTATCAATAGAGAGTCGTATTATTATACGAGGAAGGTTGCGGTGCAAGCATAGAATTCTAGTAACGATGATGTATAGAATGAGATCCCAGATTCGATTTTCGATGTCGAGGGAGTTTCAAAGGTGATTGTATATAAGCTCGAGGAAGAGTGTGGGTCCATAGAATGATGGACGGAATAGCAAAAATATTTAAGCATGCGAAATGCGATGCGATAATACTTGATGTTGATATATATACACATATGTTTTGTTCTCCTATGACAAACCTCTATAGATCAGAGGTAGACTCCAAGCCAGATATTTTGTGGCAGTATGTTTTTTTTTCATATATACAATTCTCTTCAATTCGTTCTTTTCTTTTCATTTCATGTAAGCTGAGAAGAACAACCCTTCCAGAAAGGGGAGGTATTGCCGAATGACTATCTATCTGTGTGATAGAAGCCTAGTAGGATACCAGCTATTGTTTAATTGCTTGTCAAGTACTAAAGGCTGGCCACCTTCTGTACTAACTATGCGATATAACAAGTGTTCATGATCCTAGTGATCTCTCAACAAATTCCTTTACTTCTATTTGATTGATCAAATTTTGGAAAATAGAAACAACTGAAAAAGGAGTAATAAAGTGGTGGTAGTATGCGGAATGGGAACACATTCGTGATACTAAGGTTGATGTGGTTATTAAAAGGTTATAGAACGCTAACGAGCAAAAATATAACCAGTATAATATTAGGAACGGAAGGTAGTAGCGATTACGAACTGGAAAAGAATGGGTATTGAGAAGCAAAAGCTCTAATGCTAAAAGCTATAATGAGAGTCTGTGCAATAGACTTGAAAGAAATTGGAATGATCACTTAACACAGATTGAGTTTTCTTACGACAATAGATCATATGTCAGTATTGAGATATCGCCTTATGAGATCCTTGAGGGAAGACAATGTCGATCTCCCTTATGTTAGGATGAAGTTGTAGAGCGCAAGATTGTCGGACCCGCAGTAGTCCAAAGGACCAAGGATATGATAGATCTAATCAGAGGACGGCTGGTAGTAGCCCAAGATGGACATGATAAGTATGTTGATTTGACACGAAAGGATAAAGAGTATGAAATAGGGGACCTAGTAATGTTATAGGTATCCCTTGGAAAGGATTGATGAGGTTCGGAAAGAAAGGAAAGCTAAGTCTACAATTTGTTGGACCCTTGGATATATTAAGACGTTTGGGAAGTTAGCATATGAGCTAGCCCTAACCCCGAACATGTAGCAGGTCGTAACGTGTTTCACGTATCAATGTTAAGGAAGTGTAATTCAGATGCCAGATAAATAGAGGCATATGAGCGCATAGATATGCAACCCGACGTAACCTATATGGAGCAACCAGGAAGGGTTATAGAGTGAAAAGGAACAAGTGCTTAGGAGAAGGATTATCAAACTAGGCAGAGTTGGTGGTAGGACCACAATGGGGAAAAATTGACTAGAGAGTTAGAAGGCACAATGCTAGAAAAGCATCCCCAACTATTTTCTATCTGATTCCGGGACGGAATCCTTTTAAGGAGGGGAGACTGTAATAACCCCAATTTTTGGAAATTTTTGAAACCCTTATGAATAGTGTTTTTGCTGAATGAGAAAAATTTTCATGCCACGCTATGTACGGGTTCTGTTATTGATCTTATGGAATATTATTAGTACTCTATGTGGTATATAAGTGTATGTAAAGATCGTCAGAATCCAATTCCGAACACTTTGATTTTCCCGGAAATCCAATAGATACGGAAAGAATTGAGTATAAGGTAACAGGATAAAAAGGATTTAAATTAAAGGATTATAAGAGAGGATCATAAAAGGAATACAATATATTGAGAAAGGTTAAGGGAACCTAAGTAATAAGATCCCGGGTATGATCCCTCAAACGATAAACGAAAACAAAAGTTAAGCGAACCGTATAACAGATCAGCGGTCATTAGGCAAACGATTAGGAAGTTAATCAAGGGGATTAGTGGGGATGATGTCATCCAACCAATAGAAAGAGGACAAGGAGGGGAGGATGACATCATGAGGATGACATCATGAGGATGACACAAGCATGACATGGGAAGGAAGGAGGTGTGGTTGAATGAGAACCATACAAATTCAAGGGCAACAAGGTAATTGACTAAATCAAACACAAAAACAAAGCAACCAAGCCAAGTAAAATCATTTTCATCAAAATCAAAAAGAACCAAGGCTTGTTCTTGAAGAAGGTCTCGGCTTTTTACTATTCAAAAGAGCAAGAAATTCAAAATCAAAGATCCAAGCTTCCTAAATTGGTGAGTTAATTCCCTAATCATCTTCATGCTTAGTTAGGGCTATATCATGAGTTTAAGCCATCAATTCCTTCTCCATCTTCTCCATTTAATCAAAGAATAAGGCTATGAATAGTGTTTTCAAGTTTTTAACTTGAAGTTTTTCTTGTTTTCCTTGAAGATCCAAGCATTCCTAAGACTTCTCAAAGCTTCTTAAGGCTTCCTAGCTCCTCCCACCACTTCAAGGAAGGTATACCATCTCCAAACCCTAGATTCCTATGTATTATAAGATGATTTTGATTAGTAGAATGATATTGTAGCTTGTTGTTGTGATTAGAGTTTGGGAATTGAAATGGTAGTGAAATGGAATGGTAAATGTTGTGGTTTTGATTAAAAGAACTTAAGTATGGTTAAAGTTAAGCTTAGGCATAAGTATGAATGTTAAAATTGAATTGGTTGAGGTTGTTATGATGTGATAAGGATGGATGTTGGTTGTATGTTGGATTTGAGGTTGAATTGGGAGGGTTTTGAATGGTTTAAAATATTGGAAATCGCGTAAACATAGCCATCGTAACGTCCGATTTTCTTTGGACTGTTTTTGTGCATAGCATTAGGACCCGAGAACCCCCTGCTAGATTATGACCACTGCCATGTTTAGATAGCTCATGTTACGAGCTTCGTTTTGATATATAGTTCGTTCGATTCTGATGCACGGTTTAGGAGAAATGACCGTTTCAAGTAACGGCGTTTCGCGAATGAAACTTTTCCCCTCGCCTTACTTTGAAACATAGGTTAAAGACCAAAAAGGGTTAATTAATGTATGAAACATTTATGGTAAGTGTGTTAGGCAGTTGGTAAGACACTCGCGAAGGAATCGCTTTAAAACTCGTAAAGGTTAAATTATTAAAAATGGTGGAGCCGAGGGTACCCGAGTGACTTAAGCGAATCAGTAAGCGCAAAACAAGCGTTAGAGTCTAAGTTAGTTAAAGTATAGATTTACAAGTGACTTTGGTTTAATTCCAACTTACTTGTTGTTTATAGGTTACCAGACTCGTCCCGAGCCATTCGTAACCCCCAGTCGCTCAGGCAAGTTTTCTACCCGTATAACTGTTGTTGTGATGTATATGTGTATATGCATGATCTTGCGATAAATGCATATTGGTTATTAGCAAATTCTTGCGATATATTGTAGCATGTGATATGGTATATATGCATGTATGTTTCATATTCTTGATTTATATATCTGTTGGTTCAAATGCTTATAGTTGCATAATACCTATGCTAGAGATAAGCGGTATTTGAGTTTACCCTTAGTATAGGGGATAAAAGGTGAACATATTTCTAAACCGGGAGGCGAGGCTCCCGAGTATAATATATATTTATATATATATATATTGATATAGTTTTTAAAACTATTAATCGAATAAGGTTTATTCGATAACTTTATTTTATTTAATGAATATTATTACGAATATTCATTCGAGGACTTATGACTCCTTTTATTTTATTATTTGAATAATATTTGAATATTCATTCGAGGGCTTATGACTCAGTTTATATTATTTATTGATTAATATTTGAATATTCATTCGAGGGCTTATGACTCTTTTATATTATTTATTGAATAATATTTGAATATTCATTCGAGGACTTATGACTCAGTTTATATTATTTAATGAATATTATTTGAATATTCATTTGAGGATCTATGACTCCGATTATTTGCTGAGATATATTCTTTATTTTATTAAAGAATAATGTTTCGATAATCAAACTTATTTTCGATTATTCAAATAAAGATAGTACTTTCATATAAGTATATCTTTGGTTATTTAATAATCATTTTAAGTATAAGACTTACAACTTCTACTTCAATTATTTGTATAAAGATTATTCTTTATGGGAATATTATTTAAATAATAATATTCAGACATTTTCTAAATATATTGGGACTGATTTAATTCATTAAATCAGCATTACTCCAAACACTCTTTAAAGTGTTTTCGAGTCTTCAAAATGATTTTTAAAAGTTAGAGCGGATCCCAAAACTCATTTTTATATTTAAGATCTTCCTTTTAAAGGGGATTTAAATACTCGTTCAAAACCTGAGGGATCCGGCTCTATGGTGTATTTTATATTCGCAACAAGGTTGCTGTTTTGATAAATGAATTGATTACTTGCCCAATGTTCGGGAAGTAAGCCCATCTAATTGAGTCGGCATAAGCGACAGGCCGGGGTACGGTCTATCAAAGTGTAAGTGGCTGGGTGGCAGTCCATCAACGCGTGAGTGGCCGGGTAACAGTCTAGCGCGAGGTCCTAATGCGGCCAGCGTGATGACCGGTGAGGAATTCATCCATCTACAGTAGAAAAGGTTACTTATTGGTATCTTTGCTTGATCAGCAAGATATCTGGTTTATGCCAAAATTCTTTTCCTTTCCAAAATTCATTGGATATTATAACTCTGTTCATACTTTACATGACAGAGATTTTCAGGAAATGTATGAGATATATATATATATATATATATATATATATGGATATATATATCAGGACTTAATGAAGTATCTCGTAACTTCATTATTTATAATGATATTTCAAAGATTGAATCTATTCAAGTCTTATCTTGTAGTCTCATCTGGGTGATGAACTTTGAAACTGATTATAACTTGAACGGTGGTAGTTCAAGTAGTATTTGGATATAAAGTATATTGGAGTATCTTGTAACTTCATTTTTTTTAAACTTATATCTAGTAAATGATTATCTTATGCATGACAAAGATTTTCAGAAAAAACGTTGAGACAAGGTTAGATATATGAGATCACCTTGCAACGGTATTTTTATACAGTTATACACTGGAACTCTGTGTGTATTATGCATGGAAGAGGACTTCCAATATTTTGAAAAGTATATATGTATATATATATACTGAATATTTTGCGACTTCATCGCATTAAGATATCAACTAGGTTCATTTCTTTTGACCAAGACTTTCATGAGTACTATGAGAAGGCTCATATATTGTTAATCATTATTTATATTATTTTGGTGGGCTTGCTGCTCACCCTTGCTTTCTTCTTTCATCACACAACATCAGATAGATAAGATGAACCGGACCAAGCTCCCGATTCGCAAGAGGTTAGGAGACGTTCCGCAGTTTTCTAGAAGCACTGATGCCGCCGTAGCTGAGGTAGGAACTACCAATAGGCTAGGCTTTCAACTTCTGATGTACCAGATTTATGTATATTTATGAATTGTAATAATGGCAAAGAAATGTAAATTTAGTCAGAAAACCTTTTAAGGTGTATTGGCAGATAATTGTGGAATATAAGGACTTGTGATTATTTTTTTGATGTTCATCTCTGAGACTATAACGTGTGGTGTGTGTGTTTTTTGTGGGGTCACAGTGTAGAGTAGTTGAGTAATTATTAAGATTGGATGTTATTAAGGGAAATGGAACTCGTGACGACCCAGATCCCCGACCCCGGATCTGGGGGTGTTACAGAATAGGAGGTGGGTGAGTACCTCCTGGGGAACTGAGTCCCATATCTCATCAGGAAAGGCAGTGACGTGCCATTCCTGCTGCCAGGCTTCACAGCTCAGCTCCATGTTAAATGTTTCATAGTTAAAAAATATATTGTAATTGACCATGGTGTTTTTGATATAAAGAGTATGAAGATGAGTTTGTGATAAAAAGTTGATGTGAAGACTAATGTGAAGTGGTTGTTTTTATAGGCAAAAGAATGCCAGGAGACGCAAGGAATTTAATGCTTATAGGTAGAATTAATTCTACCTCGTCTCCCCAGACTTGGAAAAAGAAAAACAGTCATTGGAAAGGTAAAACATGGTTTAATGCGCACAAGTAGCAAGTAAAAATGACTGTGCATGTACGAGTACCACTATCCCTAAATATAGTGACTGTTAATCTTCCACTTCAACATATTATGGTTTAAACTGAGACTGTTTTTAAATTTTATCCACAAATAAGTCAAGTAAAGAATCAGAATTTAATATCAGAACTTAGACTTATATCAGAACTTAACAGTCATCAGAACATGATTTCTTAACTCGAAAAATGAATTCCTATCTTAGTAAGTCCTCACACAAATTCTGATATAGATTCTTCAGAACTTAATCATCAGAACGTGCAATCAGAACTTGTCCTCAGAATTTGTGCAATGTGACACAGAAACTGTTCATCTAAAATAACATAGATCACCACAGTAATTTTCATCATTCATATGGAGTGATTAGTGTGTGCATAAAGCTAAATATCAGACAAAGAGTAAAGTCTGATTCACTTCAGTACATCTTAGAAATAAGGCATAACTAAAACTTTACTAAAAACCTGTTATTATTCTGAAACCTACTATTGAATGAGTTCATGCTTGAGTCCACCTCAACTATTTTGTGCTAATTTTGTGCATCTTTTTAAGTTCCATTTTACAGTGGCTTCTCAGTGTAAGTGAGTCACGACTGCTTATCAGAATTTATGCTATTATCAGAGTATTTCTCCAGTAATCATAGAGTTTGAAAAGTCACCAAGAAAATATTTTGCTTTTCTGATGCATATTTTCTTAATACCAGCAATGCACTTGGGTCGTTCCTTCCACATTTGTACTCTAGAACTCAAAGGAGTACCTGAATTTTAATCCTTGATTCTTTTTCTTTTTCTTTTGATAAGTGAGGTTTATCAGCACTTAGTACATCCAAACAGATTTACTAGCATCAGAACTCAACAGATGAGAAGCAATATTCTAGTTTGTGGCTTAGTAATAAGATAGACAAAGTATCAGAAAAGGCCTTGTTTATTGATTTACTAAGCTCAATATCAGAATTTGCTTGTGTCAATAGATTTCAACAGAAATAATTACTTCTAACATGGGATCCCTTGTTTATTGAAGACTACTAGGTTAGCATCTAGCACATGTATCCTCATAGGATCGAATAGTTACATAAACAGACATATCATTTTCAGAGTTTAGAAACTTATATCAGACAATAGTCAGTACTTAAGCAAATTTTTCAATTAAGCACAAAATACACAAAGAGAGTAAATTCTGTAAATACTGATCATAAAGTCTGATGCATCAGAACAAAACTAAGCAGATTTAGAGAAAGAACCTGAAACCATTCCAAGTTCATTTACCAATCTTGTAAAAGTAGCTTCACACAATGGTTTTGTGAAGATATCTGCTAGTTGTTGATCTGTTGGAACAAAGTGTAATTCCACTGTACCTTCATCTACATGTTCCTGATGAAGTGGTACTTGATGCTGATGTGTTTTGTCATAGAGTGTTGAACTAGATTACCTGTCATAGCAATAGCACTTTGATTATCACAGTAAATAGGGATTTTGAAATATGTTAACCCATAATCCAGTAACTGATTTCATCCAAAGAATCTGTGCACAACAGCTTCCTGCAGCAATATACTCTGCTTCTGCAGTTGATGTGGAAATTGACTTTTGTTTCTTGCTAAACTAAGAAACCAATCTGCCTCCAAGAAATTGGCAGCTTCCACTTGTGCTTTTCCTGTCAATTTTGCAACCTGCAAAATCTGCATCTGAGTAACCTATTAGTTTAAAATCTGATTCTCTTGGATACCACAATCCCAGATCAGCTGTTCCTTTAAGATACTTGAAAATTCTTTTCACAGCTGTTAAGTGAGGTTCTCTTGGATCTGCTTGAAATCTTGCACAAAGACAGGTAGCATACATGATATCAGGTCTACTAGCAGTTAGATAGAGTAAAGAGCCAATCATACCTCTGTAATCAGTAATATCTACTGATTTACCAGTATCCTTGTCCAGTTTTGTTGCAGTGGCCATGGGAGTGGATGCACTTGTACAATCTTGCATTCCAAATTTCTTTAGCAAGTTCCTGGTGTACTTAGTTTGATAAATAAAAGTGCCTTCTTCATTCTGCTTAACTTGAAGGCCCAGAAAATAGCTAAGTTCCCCCATCATACTCATCTGATACCTTGACTGCATCAATTTGGCAAACTTTTTGCAAAGTCTGTCATTTGTAGACCCAAAAATGATATCTGTCACACCCCCAACTTAACCATCAAAATTAAATATAACTATTACATTATTTAAAAATAAATAAACATAACCAAATCCAAGATCTTACAGTTTAGAGTTTGGAACAGCCCAACACTACCATCTATTACAGCTGATTTTTAAATATCGAGTCCTCACACAAAACTACTATCTCTTATTCTACCAGAGCTCGAACATAAGTATCAGCATCACATGTCTTACGGGCGGTCTGCTTGAATCTAACCATAGCTGCTAGCTGTAATATCAGGGTAAAGCAAGGAGTGAGCCAAATGCTCAACAAGTGCTAAACAGTACGATGCAAAACATACATCGAGATATACATTAAAGAATGATAATGGAAAGACATAACCAATGATAACGAGAGATAAAACTTTGGGTGATGGCATCATTTTACTTGTATCAAAACAATTTCAAAACCATATCTTAATCAAAATCATTTTATGACGCTACGGATTACAATCGGTGATCAGCCGCGAAGTAATCCCGAACCTCACTGGGTTCTAGAACATTAATGGGAATCCCTAGGCAACTTTTAAGCCTAATATAAGTGTGGAAAGGACTCGCGTCTCAGTCCAGATCCACTATTCAAAGAAAACATTTATCCCCCTTTGGGACTGAAAACCCACATTTTATTTATTTCAAAAACTGATACCGAATTATAACAAAATCTCTTTTAACAGTAAGCATTTTGTCAAGGGATTATAGACCAACTCGAAACATGGGAATTATGGTACTAAATCTCAGGGCCATGATCCACTAAACTTTACTCCATTAGGGTAACAGAAAGGTTTTCATATATAAAACTTGGACAAGAAAATTTAGTGAGGCTATTGGATATTATGTAGGGGTAATGCCAAACTGGGCTTAAAGCAATGGTTTCTTGTCAAGGCACAAGTGCTGGATCACCAAGAAGATAAGATTCATGAATACTAAGGGTGTTAAGGTATGAAGAAATGATCTTTATCTCGGGTTATATCAGAATTGTCAAGCTTTAAGATAAGAAAGAGGGGTATCAATCAATGAGGAATTACTTTGATAAATATCTGGATTTCAGGGTTCAAGGTAAGGTTCTATAGGGGTTCAAGTATCAGGATGAGATATCAATACTTAGGAATCATCAGCATGTTAATCAAGAGAATCAACCAAGAGTTATAACTACCCTTTCTTTTATCATGGCATTAAAAATTACTTTAATATACTATCATGATAAGACTTTTGAACTACTTGCAAAACGTACTCGAGGGTTCATGGCATTGTTATATGATTCAAAGATAAACATAAGATACGCTTGATTTAAATATATCAAAATGACTCAGGATAGTTGCATCGATATATATGAACTATTTACAGTGAATACGAAAGACAAGTTGAATCACTTGCCTTGAGAAAGGCTGGTCTGGTCTGACTGGTAGGAGCAATTGGAAGCTTCACTCGACCTTTATGGCAAGTTTTCCCTCGACTCGAGATCCTACATAAATAATAATAATCCTCGTTATAATATATTCTCACCAACTTAACCTATTCACATCCCGTAATTAAACACAAATGGCACTTAGGCCTATATGCACTTAATTTGTATTCACCTTCAAAATATATGGCACACAAAGCCACATATACTCACATATCATATTTTAATACCAAATATTACCATATACACCATAATGCAACACTAGGCTTGGATGATCTCGACTCACAACTTAAGTCACTTGGTCGCTAAACTAGACAAAGTCTTCAAATTTTGGCTTTCTAACTCGGCGTGCCTTTACTAAATATCCTAGACCTATTAACCCTCACTTGGGCCTTTTGCTCTACTGACCTTATACTATCTTGCAACTATGGTGGTCAACCTAAATCTCACTCCTAAGTGTTCTAAAACTATGTGATAAGTGAAAGTGCTTACTGGTGCAGATTTCAGAATGACATCTATGGTTTCTTGAGTGCATTAGACACCCTTAAACTATAGGTTCTCCTTCAAAACTTTTCTATAAGACTCTCCTGACCTTAGGGCATCTCCCAAACTTGATGTGGCTCAAAGGCCTAGCTTGGGCCTTCTTGGGCCTAAGCTTAAAGTCCATGGTTCCCCTGTTTTTCTGGGCAGAAAACGCCCTGACTTGAATCAACTTGTGACACATGGTTCTAACTCATATCCTATGTACTACGGTTGGAAAAACTTCTCTGCCACTCCCTCTAACTAAGGCCCAACAGGGCCTAATGAGGGCCTACCCATGACATGGTCAAATCTCCCTATTTCTAAGTTGCAACAAAACTGTCCCCTGTTGGACAGATTTTGTTATTCTACTTGTGCACCTAACCAAAGGAGATGCAAACCTCCAACCAACACCTAAAACCTTTTATATACTCCCAATACTAACTTCTGGTGGCTTGGGCCTCAAAGTGCACATCAATGATATGGTCAAAACTCACTCTAAACCTCAGGGTACTAAACTGATTTTCTGCAGAAACTATAACTCTCCTTTCTCCAAGGGTTTTGACTTGACAAACTCAACCACCAACAACCCAATACCCAAACCAAGACTTAAACATGGTGATCTACTGAACTAACTCCCTTATACTCAAAATAATCTTGGTGGAGATCATCCTTACCTAAGGTGCAATCATGGCAAAACAAAAGAAACCATATTTCACAACTCACAAATCATCAAGTTTTTGAAAATAACAAGTTATGTTTTTTTTATAAAATATACCCAAATTATTACCATGCATCAAGGAACACTAATCAATATTAACACCTTATTCCTACTGAAATTAAAGCTTACTAACACAATCTTTCCAAATGATCAAAATCTTATAACATTCTAAGAGAAATCCACATGCATGCATATCTTCGAGTTTTACCAACCTAAGCAACATGTTTTCTAAATATATTTCACCATGAAATTGACATGCAAGCCTATCATAAGCTATATCTAGATGATCACTTAGCATGCAAAGAGTTTCATCAAATTTTCACTACAAGATTCATGCCATTATCACATAAACATACAAAGATTGAACAAAGCAACAAGAATGATCTCAAGGACCATTCATTCGGCTTCCTTAAGGTCATGGCCGAATGAAATGGAAGGAAAATGGTCATTCAACATCAAGAGTTTCCTTCTCAAGACTTGGCACTTCACCATTCCTTGTAGTCCTTTCAAAAACAACCTTAAATCCATAAGAATCAAGGTTGTACTTTGAGTTTCACCTAAAACCTTGACATGCAACCTTAAAACTTAAACTTTTTACTCAAAACTCCTTGAAATATATGTGATCATGATATGGGAAGTAGTATTTACTTGTATAGAAGGTGGGAGCTTGGTTGAGGAATGAAGAAAATGGGGAGGGGGTTGGTCTCGGCTAAAAACCCGAGAGTGAGGGGGAGGAGGGCCGAGAGTGAGAGAGGGAGGAGGGAGGGAGGAGAAAGTGTGGTGTGAGTGGAGTGAATGATCATGCCATTTGCTTATTTTATGGTTTTTGATTTGACAAAATGTGAGTGGGAATGAGAATTGACAAGACTAACCTTCCAATTATACTTGGATCATTTTGCATGCAAGGGCAAAGAAGGAATTTGGCTAGTAAAATAAGAGTTAGTGGGGTTGGAATTGTCTCTTTAGCCCTTTAAATTGAATAGAAAAGGATTTGCATGCAAGGGAAACCATGTAATTTGCTAATTATGACAACTAAAATTTATAAAGATTTATTTTTATAAAATAAAATATAAGTTCAAAAATTATAAAATTTATACCATAAAATAACTTGGATTTTTTAGAAATTTTATAAAACCACTTTTGAAATTTGTGAAAAAAATAACTTTTTAAAAAGAAATTTATTCAACGTTTAAAATATTCCTTATAAATCAAAAATAGAAGAAATAAATAAACTTTTGCTTTGAAAAATCATATACCACATAACGCAAATTTAAGACGCAGAAATTCTCATTCACATGAGCATACAATAGTTGAATATATTGGCATTCGGTTTTAAAATTGCACGAAATTTACAGATAGTATTACACGAAAATTCCGGTTGTAACAATATCATCAACATAAATCTGGACCAGAAGTAAGTCCTTTCCATGGTTGAGGTAGAACAGTGTTTTGTCTATAGTTCCTCTGTTAAATCCACTTTCCAGAAGAAACTGAGCTAAAGTCTCATACCATGCTCTAGGAGCTTGCTTAAGTCCATAAAGTGCTTTATCAAGCCTGTAGACATAATCTGGATGTTTGGAATCTACAAAGCCTGGAGGTTGTTCAACATATACTTCTTCCTCCAATTCTCCATTGAGAAAAGCACTTTTCACATCCATTTGAAAGACAGTAAACTTTTTGTGAGCAGCATAAGCCAAAAATATCCTTATGGCTTCTAACCTAGCAACTGGTGCAAATGTTTCATCATAATCAATTCCCTCTTGTTGAGAATATCCTTTTGCAACCAACCTTCCCTTATTCCTTGTAATTATGCCATCACTGTCAGTTTTGTTTCTGAATACCCACTTTGTACCAACAACAGATCTATTCTTTGGTCTTGGTACTAGGGTCCAGACTTTGTTTCTTTCAAATTCATTTAACTCTCCCTGCATTGCTTGCACCCAATCAGCATCTTGAAGAGCTTCTTCCACTTTCTTTAGCTCAGTCTGAGAAAGAAAAGAATTGTAAAGACATTCATTTGAAGTACCTGTTCTAGTTCTGACACCTGCATCAGGATTTCTAATTATCAAATCAGGTGTATGTGATTTAGTCCACTTCCTTGCAGATGGAAGGTTTTCTCCATAACTGGATGCTCCCCCATGATCCATGTTGTCTTCATTTTCATTTTCTGATGCTCCCCCTGAAACTATGCTCTCTGAGTTGGATTCTTCGGAATTTAGATTTTCAGAACTATTTGAACTTGGCTTTTCAGAACTTGACGAATCAGAACTTGAAGAGCCAGATGTATGTTCTGATGCTTTTTGAGATGTGGTAAGATCTTGAGTATGCTCCCCCTGTATAGGTGCATCTTCCTTTGGCGTAGTCACCACAGTTTCAATAACATCAGAGTTTAATCCATCAGAGTTTGCAGTATCAGGACTTAGATTGTCAGGATTATCAGTATTAGAATTTGAGTCTTCATTTTCAAATCTCAGCTGATCATGATCAATAAAATCTTCAAGTCCAGTAATCTTCTTATCATCAAAAGAGATATTGATAGATTCCATGACCACTCTTGTTCTCAAGTTATAGACTCTGAAGGCTTTTGTGTAAAGTGGATATCCAACAAAAATTACTTCATCAGCTTTTAAATCAAATTTAGATAGCTGTTCAGGAAGAGTCTTAAGAACAAAACATTTGCATCCAAATACATGAAAATACTTCAGATTTGGCTTCTTTTTCTTCACCATCTCATATGGTGTCTTTCCTTGCTTGTTGATAAGTGTTGCATTCTGAGTAAAATAAGCAGTTTGCACAGCTTCAGCCCAGAAATAGGTTGGAAGCTTTGCTTCTTCAAGCATTGTACGTGCAGCTTCAATGAGAGTTCTATTCTTCCTTTCAACAACTCCATTTTGCTGTGGAGTTCCAGGAGCAGAGAATTCCTTCTTAATTCCATGGTTTTTGCAGAACTCTTCGATTATCAAATTCTTGAACTCAGTGCCATTATCACTCCTTATTATCTTCACAGAATCTTTGACCAATTTATCCAGTTGTTTGACATGATTAATCAAGATAGATGCAGTTTCACTTTTTGTGAGCAAGAAATACATTCATGTGTATCTGGTGAACTCATCCACTATAACCATAGCATATTTCTTCTTTACAATAGACATGACATTTACTGGACCAAATAGATCAACATATAGTAGGTGATAAGGCTCAAGAATTGATGATTCAGTCTTGCTCTTGAATGAGGAATTTCTTTGTTTGGCCTTCTGACAGGAATCACAGAGGCCATCAGGAGAAAATACTGACTTTGTCAGTCCTCTCACAAGATCTTTCTTGACCAACTCATTTATATTGTAGAAATTTAAATGAGAGAGTTTCTTGTGCCACTTCCATCTTTCTTCAATTGATGCTCTACTTATCAGACAGATTGCAGAACCATCAGTACTTGTTGAAAGCTTAGCTTCATAAATGTTACCACGCCTGTATCCTTTCAGAACAACTTTGCCTGTAGATTTACTCACAACTTCACAGTGTTCTTCAAAGAAATCAATATGATAACCTCTGTCACAGATTTGACTTATACTCAGCAGATTGTGTTTAAGTCCCGAGACCAGGGTTACTTCTTTAATGATGACATTCCCAAGATTGATATTGCCATATCCCAATGTTTTTCCAATGTTACCATCTCCATAAGAAACACTTGGGCCAGCTTTCTCCACAAAGTCTGATAGCAGGGCTTTATTTCCAGTCATATGTCCTGAATATCCACTGTCCAGAACTAGGATATTTTTCATGTTGCCCTGCAATCACAAAGACCACTAATGATTAGTTTTAAAGACCCAGACTTGCTTGGATCCTTTGGCCTTATCAAGTTTGTTAACATTTACAGCGGATTTAGCATCAGAGTTTATGTTAACATTTTTCTTATTAGAACTTACACTATCAGATTTTGAATCAGAATTTACACTAGAAGGAACAACGGAAACTTTCTTTAAAGAAGGTTTTATTTGATAATAATCATAGTACAAACTATGATATTCCTTACAAGTATAAATGGAATGCCATAAACTACCACAATGAAAACAAGGATTTTGTGGCTTATATCTAACAGACTGACTCTTAACTCCTGACATTTAAGGTAAGGAGTTTATGTTCTTATTCTTCCTGCAAAAAGAGGCCAGATGGTTAGAACTTCCACAGTTATGACACGTTTTTCTAGGAGCTTTAGGAACAGGCTTATAATCATTGCTTTTATTCACACCTTCCTCTCCATTCCTATTTTTCCTAGGTGATTTTACCTTGTTTGCGTTCTTAACATCTTTCAGCTTATGCTTAAGCTGCTTCTTAGTCATTAAACCTATGTTTACTTCAGCTGTCTTTTCATGTTTAAGTTTGTCAGAAGTTAATCCCTCTTTAACTTCTGATTTCTCATTATGAGACTTTATAGTTATAAACTTAACAGGTTTTAACTTTTGCTTTTTCTTAATAACAGGCTTAATTTCTATAGTTCCTTTATCATTCTTATCCTCTCCATAAGCTAAGCCCTCTTTCCAATTTTCACTACTTAGCAAATTTTGAGTTGTTCTGCCAGAGTTAGTCCAAGTCCTGATAATCTCTCTTTCCTTTTTTAACTCAGTTTTTAGAGATTCATTCATTTTTAGCACTTTATCCCTAACATAAAAAGCATCATCTCTATCCTTCTGAGTTTGATGAAACATAACAAACTCTTTTTCTAAGAAATCAGTTCTTTTCTTAAAAGCAAGATTTTCAGAAGTTAATCTTTCACATGTTAAAGTTTGATCTCTATAACTAACAAACATGGTTTTAAGATATCTTCTCAACTCATTGATATCATCAGTATGAAAAGCATAAGTAGTCTGAGGTACCTTTGATTCAGCAGCTTCAGAACTGCTTTCAGCACTTGCTTTATCAGCATTTGCCATCAAAGCATAATTCTCCTCACTTTCAGAGTCTGAGGTGTCTGTCCAGCTTTTCTTCTTTGTGATAAGAGCCTTGCCTTTGTCACCCTTCACTTTCTTGCAATCAGGAGATATGTGGCCTTTCTCACCACATTTATAGCATTTGACATTGGTATAATCTCCTCTATCAGACTTTCCTCCTCTGCCCTCAGATCTTCTGAAATTCTTCTTATCAGAAATTGTGCCTTTCCTGGAAAATTTCTTTCCCTTCCTGAACTTCCTGTATGCAATCTTTGTGATCCTTTTCACCATAAGAGCACACAGCTTCATCATCTCCTCAACAACATCAGTCTCAGGCAAGCTTTCAGAATCTGAGTCATCATCACTTTCAGAACTTGATGACTCAGTATCAGACTTTGTGAAAAGAGCTTTACCCTTGTCTTTCCTTGAGGTAGTTGCCTTGGGGGATTCTTCTTCAGCCTTAAGAGCAACTGTCCTTGACTTTCCTCCTGTCCTCTTGCTTCTTTGTTCCATCTCAAGTTCATGAGTCTTGAGCATTCCATAAATTTCATCAAGAGTTGTTTCATCAAGATTGTAGTTGTCTCTTATTGTTGTTGCGTTCAAATCCCAGCATTCAGGAAGAGCTAACAGGAATTTAAGGTTTGAATCTTCAAGATCATACTCCTTATTAACCAGTGACAAATCATTCAAGAGTTTGACAAATCTATCATATAAATCAGTCAATGACTCATTAGCCTTTGAGTCAAAGTGTTCATACTCTTGAGTGAGTATTGTCTTCCTGTTCTTCTTAATTGTATCAGTTCCCTGACACCTTGTTTCCAGAGCATCCCATATCTCCTTTGCAGTCTTGCAATTAATTACCCTATTTGACATTACATTATCAATGGCACTATGCAGTAAGTGTCGTACCTTAGCATCCTTAGCAATTGATGCGATATCTTTAGTAGTATAATCACTCTTCTCCTTTGGTACAGTCTTTGCTACTTTACCTGCAACTGCAACAATGAGCTTGGTTGGTTTGTGAGGTCCTTCCTTGATTCTATCAAGATATTCTGGATCTGTAGCTTCCAGAAACATGGTCATCCTCACCTTCCATATGGCATATTCAGATTGTCTCAGTATGGGAACTCTGATGGTCTCATACCGACTTTGAATTTGTGTCTTTGGAGGTTCTTCAGTTTTGGTAGGCTTAGGTGGAGTTTTTGTGTCAGACATGATTGTGTTTGGATCTTAAACTGTATGTGCGTTAACAGATAGGCTCTGATACCACTTGTTAGGTCACACACACTGTAGAGGGGGTGAATACAGTGTAAAGTACAATCAAATCGAACTTTTAATAACTCAAGTAACAGAAGACAAACTTTATTGAAACAATAAACTCTGTTATAGTATGGAACTGTTACCTCTCAGTGATGAACAAATATCACAAGAGCTGCTAGGGTTACAATTAATAATCTTCTCGAATATGATAACACTTTTTGTGTAAACCCTATGTCTGTGTTTATAGACTACACAGTTACAAGATAATCGCTAATTGATATGGAATATAATTCTGCTTCCTAAAATATATCAATCAGATATCTTTTCTTCCAAGTATTCTATTCTTCATAGAATTCCTTCTTCATGCATATCACTTCTTATGTTTATCACGATCTTCTTTCCTTTAATCAGCTGCTGTCCTTATCTGAACGTCCTTCAGTACTTAAGTTCTGATATCTATCTTCTGATAATTATCTCCTGATAATATAAGTACTGATATCCTTAAGTCCTGACTTCCAGTAAGTACTGATTTATCCTGTTTAAGTAAGATCTGAAAACTAAACATAAATCATATTAGCCATGACATTATCAAATATATCTAACAAAACTTCCTACGGCTAAAGGCATTGTGATAAAAGAAAGGACAAATCCTGTGGTAACTAAGGCCAAATCATAATTGCAGATAGATCCAATGTCCAAGGGCAAAGAAAAAGTTGGAGAACCTGTAAAGGTTTATGTGCCTCCTATGGATGAAGAAATATCTGATGAAGATGCTAATCTTATTTTGATTTCAAAGAAGATTTCTCAAACAACCTTTGACATGGCTCAAGTTGTTCAGAGTCAAGATATATTAAGTTCTGATATGACAATAAAGCAAGCAACCTCTGACATAGCTCAAGTTGGCTTGATATCAGAAGATAAGTCAAAGGAAACCTCTGACATTGCTCATATTAAATCCTCAAATCTACTCCTACCGGAATTCACTAAAGCCAAACAGACTAAACCTTTGAAGACTGCAACAAGTGGTTTTGAAGCAAGAGTTGTTACAGGAAAGGAAGCAAGAGATAAATCTGGATTGGGTAGTGCTGATGAAAGAGAGTGCAGAACACAACCAATGATCCAACTTCTTTAAGTGAACCAGGTGCTGGAGCAACTTCTGAAAGATTGAATCAGCTTGAATCTGTATAAAAGGTTTACCATACCTTCTTGAAAGAACACATCTTGTTATATTTCATGATAGGTGGAAGGGTTTACCACATAAGGGAGAATGTTATACCACTGACGTATTTTGAGGAACTAGAGCATGTTCTATTCTTACTTCAAGTGAAGAACAGATTAACAGAAAGTGCTGCAAATTATTTGAAGACTCAAATTCAGAGACAGAAGAAGCTTTCTTCTGTAAAGTCTGACAGCACATACTGTCCCAAGTACAGTGATCACAAGGGTGATATTGTTGAGATTAAGCCTAACTCTGCTAAGATTATAACTACCTTTCTGGGTTATAAGGCTGTAGAATTCAATCTTGAGTCTGACAAGGCATATTTGATCAGACTAGATCAGGAGATAAGGAAATCTAAAATAAATGATCTCAGGGCTACTATCTTTCAAATTGGTGAAGATACAGTTGAATTGAAGAATGCTAAAAGGAGAATGATTGATGAACTCAAATATGCTGAGAGATGTTTGTTCAAGAACTATCTCAGAACAACTCCTGACGTTGAAGAGATCAGTAATTGAAGCCAAGTCAAGATCTACAACTGCTCAAATTCTGATGTGTATACAGACTAAAGTTGTTATCAAAAGTTAAAGTTGGTAAAGCTTTAAGGACTGTAAGTTGTAGTTATCTAGTCAAATTCTCATACATTTGTTCTTAATGTTTTTGACATCATCAAATATCTGTTAAACTTGTATATTATGCTAATTTACAAGTTGGGGGAGATTGTTAGATATATTTGATAATGTCATGTCTAATATGATTTGTGTTTAGTTTTCAGATCTTACTTAAACAGGACAAATCAGTACTTAACTGGAAATCAGCACTTATACTGAAGTCAGGACTTAAGTTATCAGAACATAAGGTTCAGAAGATATTTATCAGGAGATAATATCAGGACTTAAGGAGACTTTCAGATAAGGAAGGCGGCTGATTGAAAGGAAAGAAAATCAAGACAAACGCAAGAAGAGATATGTTAGGTCACACACACTGTAGAGGGGGGTGAATACAGTGTAAAGTACAATCAAATCAAACTCTAATAACTCAAGTAACAGAAAACAAACTTGAAAAAGTATCTAAAAATATCCAATTTAGATATTTGTTTTGCCAATGATGGATTGCGTGCTACAGAATCAAACCGACCTCAAAAAGCGATCGGAAAGCGAAGCCCTTCCTTCCAATCCAAGCCGGGAAGTCTGCGCCATTGTTAGTGCATTCAAACTTTGATTCGTGAGCAACTTCACGAACATTGTGAAAAATCCTTTAAAGTAAACACTTTCAAACTAGCCAGCTGGATCTCAAACTGGAGAAAGAGAACTCCCCAAAGCAGCCCTTTTCTTATATACGATACTACCAGCTACCTTATTAATTAAAGAAATGAAGACTTATGGCTCGCCCTAATCTCCTGTCGAACTGGGAAACTTGGAGGGGGAGCTCGGCTTTGAAACAATAAACTCTGTTACAGTATGGAACTTTTACCTCTCAGTGATGAACAAATATCACGAGAGCTGCTAGGGTTACAATGAATAATCTTCTCGAATATGATAACACTTATAGTGTAAACCCTATGTCTGTGTTTATATACTACACAGTTACAAGATAATCGTTAATTGATATGGAATATAATTCTGCTTCCTAAAATATATCAATCAGATATCTTTTCTTCCAAGTATTCTATTCTTCATAGAATTCCTTCTTCAGGCATATCTCTTCTTATGTTTATCTCGATCTTCTTTCCTTTAATCAGCTACTGTCCTTATCTGAACGTCCTTCAACACTTAAGTTCTGATATCCATCTTCTGATGATTATCTCCTGATAATATAAGTACTGATATCCTTAAGTCGTGACTTTCAGTAAGTACTGATTTATCCTGTTTAAGAAAGATCTGAAAACTAAACATAAATCATATTAGCCATGACATTATCAAATATATCTAACAATCTCCCCCAACTTGTAAATTAGCATAATATACAAGTTTAATAGATATTTGATGATGTCAAAAACATTAAGTACAAATGCATGAGAATTAGACTAGATAACTACAACTTATAGTCCTTAAAGCTTTACCAATATTTAACTTCTGATAACAGCTTCAGTCTGTACAAATATCAGAATTTAATCAGTTGTAGATCTTGACTTGGCTTTATCTTCTGATCTCTCTAATGTCAGGAGTTGTTCTGAGATAGTTCTTCAACAAACATCTCTCAGCATATCTAAGTTCATCAATCATCCTCCTTTTAGCATCTTTAAGCTCTGCAGTATCTTCACCAATTTGAAAGATTGTAGCCCTGAGATCATTAATCTTTGCTTTTCTTATATCCTGATCCAGTCTGATCAAATATGCCTTATCAGACTAAAGATTGAATTCCACAGCCCTGTAACCCAGAAAGGTAGTTATAATCTTAGCAGTGTTGGGCTTCATTTCAACTATATCACCCTTATGATCTCTGTACTTTGGAACATATGTGCTGTCAGACTTAATAGAATAAAGCCTTTTCTGTCTCTGAATCTGATCCTTCAAATAGTTTGCAGCACTTCCTGTCAATCTGTCATCCACTTGAAGTAAGAATAGTACATGCTCCAATTCTTCAAAATATTTCAATGGAATGGCATTTTGCCTTATATGATAAACCCTACCATCTGTCATGAAGTACAACAAGATGTGTTCTTTCAAGTAGGTATGGTAGACCATTTGTACAGATTCCAGTTGATTCAATCTCTCAGGAGTTGCTCCAATACCTGGTTCACTCAAGGAAGTTGGATCATTGGTAGTGTTCTATATTCTTCTTTCATCAGCACTTCCCAATCCAGTTTTATCTCTTGCTTCCTTTCCAGTAACTACTCTTGCTTCAAATCCACTTGCAGCAGTCTTCAGAGGTTGAGTCTGTTTTGCTTTAGTGAATCCTGGTAGGAGTTTCTTTGATCAATCTTCTGATATCAAGTTAACTTGAGCTATGTCAGAGGTTACTTGCTTCTTCAAAATATCAGAATTTACAATCTCTTGACTCTGAACAACTTGAGCCATGTCAGAGGTTGTTTTAAGAACTTTTCTTGAAGTCAGAGCAAGATCATCCTTTTCATCAGTGATTTCTTCATTCTCAGGAGGCACATAAACCTTGATAGGTTCACCAACCTTTTCTTTACCCTTGGATCTTGGATCTATCTGCGGTTGTGATTTAGCCAATATTGTTTCAGTATTTGTCCTTTCTTTTATCACAATGCCTTTGAGTTTTGGATGTGTCTTTTTACTAGAAGCTTCAGATTTAGATGTAACTTTCTCTTATTTAAGTCTGGCTTCTTCTTCCATTAAACTCTCTAAGTCCATTCCTGGATTTTCCTGAAGAAATAACTGTCTTGACATTTCTTCATCAAGATCTAAAAGTTCATCAGAACTTTTCCTTTTACCAGTAGCAGAACTAATTCTTTTCCCAGTATCAGAACTTGTCCTATGACTTGTGATTTCATCTTTTCTTGATGAGAAACCTCTACCTTGACTATGACCTCTACCCATTCCCGAGTTTCCTTGATCATCCTTTTCATCATCCTTCCCTTTCAGTGTCTTATCAGTCTTGTATTTGGACTTAATTACTTTCTCCCCCTTTTTGGCATCAGCAGGTAATAGAAGAGAGACAAGGAATTCCACTGAGGCTTGGATTTCATTAAGTTGTGATTGCTGAGAAGCTTGATTTTTCAGAATATCATCAATCTGAGCTTGTTGGGTCTCTTGAGTCTTCTCAATATAAGCAATCCTGTCAAAGGTAGGTTGGAAGAATTTTTTCTTGTCAATCTTTTGAACTTGTTCTTGTTTGATGAATTCTTCCTGAATTTTGTGTAGCTCTGCATGATTAGTTGAATGGAGACCTTATAGATGTTTAGTACCTAATGCAGTGACTCTAAGCTGTGTTTTGAAATCATCAGTATTTAACATCTCATCAGCTTTTGTCAAGTGCTCAGCCAGATTCTTTGCAGATGGAACACAAGTAATTGAGTTCCATTCCTTAGTCCACTCCTGTCCTGCAGGAGTTTCACTCCAAGGCACTGGTGCTTCTATTGTAAAAAACTTCTTAACAAGTTCAGATTTAAGAACAGTTTGTTGAGGGGCATGTCCTGAAGGACCTGCCTCATCAGCATCTGCATTTGGAGCAGCATCACCAGTATCTCTAGCATTTGCAGCATCAGAACTTATAGAATCAGTATCTTCTGATAAAACAATAGTATGAGTATCTTCTAATTGCTGATCTGGTTCCAAGTTCTGATCAACAGCCATATCATGATGCTCACCTATATTCTGATCATCAGCATCTAGATGCAGAGAAGGTGTAGTAGATAATTCTGGAGTTTGAGCAGCATCAGTAACAGGTGTTGTTGATGGATTAGTTGATGTTGGAGCTTCTAAGCAAATTACTTCAGGCACAACCAAGGTCTGGATATCTATATCAGAACTTGTGCCTGTATTAATAGGAGATACAGTCTTAGGAGACACAGATGGTGTGTTGGCATTTTCAGTAACAGCTTCCTGAGTTAGAGTTGATGGAGAAACAGTGGCTTTAGCAAATTCTGGTTCTTGTGAGATCAAAGATTCCTGATCTCCTTCCTTAGCTGCTGCTTCCCCATCATCTGAAATTGGCCTTTTTGCCCTCTATTTCTTGTATCTCTTTGAAGATATGGATTCCTTGGGAGTTTCAACAACAGTCATTCTTCTAAGCCTTTTGAGAAGCTTAGATCCCCCAATTCCAGAATCCTTCCGAGAAGTCACTTTCTCAGCTTCTTTGACAACAGGTTCTGATTTAGAAACCTGTTCCTCACTGTCTGACTCATCTCTCAAAGCAATCGTCCTTCTCTTTTGAGGTGTTTGAGGAACAGTCTTTGTCCTCTTTGGCTTGGAAGATAAAGGCTTCACAGTAGGTTCTGAGGATGAAAATTGAACTTTCTGATGGTGAGATATGATTTGAGATATTTCCTGAGGGTTGGTTGAGTAGTATGGGTGGTATGTTCTAATGGTTGTTGTGGTGTTTGGGAGGTGGTTGTTGGTTGAACATCAGGATAAGCAGATCTATAGAATTCAGGATCAGCATTTACTAAGATCTGTTTTACAGACTGAGGAATCTGTAAAGGTCTAACCACTTGTTTCTTAGTGTCAGCATTTACAAGGTCATTAAAGTAACGTTTTGCAACTTTGAAAGGTGGAGTTAAGGTACTGGCTAGTCGAGGTTCATCAGTACAAAAAGTATATATAAGTTGACAGAATCTAGCAAAGTAGACAACATTCCTATCCTCTGTCATCCTATCCCCAATAAAACCTATTACAGCAGTTGCAAAATCAAAATGACTTTGGTTAATGATAGCATACCCGATGGGCTGACTCATTATAGGGATGGCATCAAAATTTGAACACTTGTTCCCAAAAGCTTTAGTGATGCAGTCGAAGAAGAAGCTCCATTAGCATTTACTGGAGCACTGTCTCCAGAACTTCCTAGAATCTCCTCATCTTCTGATAACACCAGAGTTTGTGTAACTAAAGGAGATTCTGCAGCATCTTCATCTAAATTCTGATCTTCAGGTTCCAGATCCAGAATTGGTGTAGATGGTATCTCAGCCTGTAGGATTGAAGAAGTAACAGTAGATGGCTGAGCTGCAGTTGGAGCTTCCAGATAGAGCACAGTTGGAATGTTCAGCCTGTGGATGTCAATTTCAGGACTTAATCCTGAATCTTCAACTGTTGTTTATTTAATATGAGAGATATGAGGTGTGATCACTGTCTCTAAAACAATGTCTTTAGCTTGAGGAAGGGCTTCAATGACAATTGGTTCAGATGAGATCAGAGATTCCTGATCCCCTTCCTCAGCTTCTTGTATATCCTCAGAGTGAGGTTGTGCCAAATGCCTTCCTGCTCTCTGTTTCTTTGATCTCCTGGATGGTGGAGAAACATGATCTGCATTAGAATTTGCAGATCTTTTCCTCTTCTGAATTTCAGACCCTTCAGCTTTTATTTCCTTCTAAAAAATCACATTTTCAGCTTCAACTGTCACATGTTCTGATGCATGAACCTGTACTTGCTCCTCTTCTTCATCAGACTCATCCCTTGTTGGATTTTTAACGCAGCGGGGGCATGGCAAAACACTTTTACACATAGAAAATCCAAATAAAAGTATATAAATCGTGAATAAAAATTCGAGGGATCGAATCTAACCTTTTAAATTAATTCGGAGACAACGATCAGAGATCCATAGCAGTTGCTCCTCAAGTGTGAAGCACTCCACCGGTATCCACCAAGAAAACGATGTTAAGGAGGAGGAAGGAGGTGGAGAGAATTGGGTTTTCCAAACTTTTTGGGTTTTCGGGTTTGATGTGGGTTAGAATAAAATAGGGTCTATAATAGTGTATTTATAGGCAAAATTTTCAGCTGAAATTTTCTCATAAATAATATTATTATTATCCCATTTATTATTCTCATTAATAATTAAAACACCTTTTAATCATTAATCCTTTTTCTAAACACTTTAGAAATAATTCTCTCTCTTGATTTAATTTCCAAAAGTTAAATCCTTAATTAATAATATTAAGAACTTTTCTTAATTAATTTTTAATCAATTAAATCTCATTTAATCAATTATTAAATTTTCCAATTAATTATTTACTTCATAAATAAATAATTATTAGTCATTATTAATTAATTCCTCCACCATTAAATCATTCTCTTTTTATGGTGTGACCCTGTAGGTTCAATATTAAGCCGGTAGTAGAAATAAATAATAATAAAACTATTTTATCATTATTTATATAAATTTTCTAATTTATTAAATATGATTAATTAATTAATCACATTTATTCTACATCGTGAGGGATACTTCTCAGCATATCGCGACTATCCGGATAATATGAATTCACTGCTTAGAATACCAAGAACCTATTCAGTGAATAGTTATCGTACAATAAACTCCTTCTACCCTACAATGTCCCGATTAAATACAAGGCATGGATCTCGTGTCAAGCCTATCTAATTCAATCACTTGCTTACCATTTACTATGCGTAGTTCTATGCAAATTAGAAACTCCTTTCTAATTTCATTCACTCTGGCCAGAGATTCCTGAACTAGCATAAGTGGATCAGCCTTGAACATTCGCTTCCTTCACTGGAAGGGGTAGATCCTTTATTGATCATACACTATCTTCGTGTACAAATTCCTATATCCAGAAGAGCCCTAATAATTGTCCCTGGAGACTAAAAACTAAACCAAAGCATAGTTCAGTGTACACAAGATGACTATGATGACCTCAAGTCTAAGGATACTTGTACAACTATCACTATGTGAACAACTGCTGACACGTGAGTGAACTCCATCAGTTGTTCAGCTGTGCGAGTCATGTTCAGTGAACTTATTCCATAATAAGCACCTACATACTAGCTAAAGTGTCACCACACAAATGTCTATGAGAACAGACACCCTTCATAATGAAGCAAGCATAGTATGTACCGATCTCTGCGAATTATTAATTACCAGTTAGTAATCCTACGACCAGGAACTATTTAAGTTTAGAGTTATCATCTTTTTAGGTCTCACTATTATGATCTCATCATAATCCATAAAAAGCTTTACTCTAAACTATGGTATATCTTATTTAAACACTTAAATAGATAAAGCCCGTAATAAAAACAAAACAAGTCTTTATTAATATCAATGAAATCAAAACAGATTACATAAAAGTTATTCCTAAATCCTAATACATGATTGGACTTAGGACATATTCCTTTCAATCTCCCACTTGTACTAAAGCCAATCACTCTGGTATCTAATACCCATCTTGTCTTTATGACGATCAAAGTGACTTTCATAAAGTAGCTTTGTGAGTGGGTCTGCTATATTGTTATGTGTGTCAACTCTAATTCAATACAATACAAGAAATGTTACCGCGCTCCCACTAACCCTTTTGTAGACGCATGGTTCATCTACGTTTTTGATAAAATCAAACTCTTTGATTGTCTCATCAAAATGAATGTTCCATCTTTCGAGAAGCTTGCTTTAAACCACATATGGTTCGCAGTAGCTTACACACTAGGTTTTTATTTCCCTTGGAAAGAAAACCATCTGGCTATATGCCAGATCTCATAGTCGTAGTAAGCAGCAATCGCAAGCAAAATCCGAACTGATTATAATAGGGCTACAGGTAAAAGGTTTCATCAAAGTCAATTCATTGCCTTTGTTTGAATTCTTTTGCCACAAGCCTGGCCTTAAAGGTCTCCACCTGGCCATCTGCTCTAATCATTCTTTTGTATCCCGTATACATAGATTTCATTCCGGATTTCATGGCACTATGCCATTTCTCTGAGTCAACACTACTCATAGCCTCATTATAGGTTACAGGGTCGTCATCATCAATGATCGACAACTCATTGTCATTCTCAATGACAAGGCCATAATACCTCTCAGGTTGGCGAGACACTCTCCCTGATCTATGAATGGGCTGTTTCACAAAAGGTTGTTAGTCAGAACAGGTGTTTTCACTTGATCCGTAGTAGTTTGTGCTTCTTGAACTTCATCAAGTTCAATTTTGCTCCCACTATTTCCTTCAAGGATAAACTCCTTTTCCAAGAAGGTAGCATGTCTGGAGACAAACACCCGATGATCGATGCAAAAGTAATACCCTAAAGTCTCTTTAGGATATCCCACAAAACTACATTTTACGGATCGATATTCCAGCTTATTTGGGTCAACTTACTTGACATAAGCTGGACATCCCCAAATCTTAACGTGTTTAAGACTCGGTTTCCTTTCTTTCCATATCTCATACGGAGTTTGAGGAACAGATTTGGAAGGCACCATATTCAGTAAATATGCTGAGGTTTCCAATGCATAACCCCATAGGAATACTGGAAGATTTGCATAGCTCATCATGGACCTAACTATGTCTAAAAAAGTTCGATTTCTCCTTTCAGATACCAATCTGGAGGAGTCCACTGGGAGACTATACCATTTACTTTGAGATAATCCAGAAACTCTCCATTCAAGTATTCACCATCTCGATCTAATCGAAGAATTATAATACTATGTTTAGTTGTTTCTCCATTTCATACTTATACTCTTTGAACTTTTCAAAGGCTTCAGACTTGTGTTTCATCAAACACATATCCGAATCTAGATCTATCATCTATGAAAGTAATGAAGTATGAAAATCCACCCATGGCTTGCGTAGACATTGGTCCACATACATCTGTGTGTACCATTCCTAGCAAATTTGCAGCCCTCTCTCCATGTCTACTAAATGGAGACTGCAATGCCACTATGAAGTGAGATTTTCATCATCCCTTTTCTTTTATTAGTTTGTTCAATCTGAAGTAAATTATGTCACATTTATACAGACCATTATTTAAAGTACCACATCCATAAAGAATATTATCTCTAAGAATAGAACATTCATTATTCTCAATAATAAATGAAAATCCAGCCAAGTCTAACATGGGAATAATATTCCTCACAATCGAGGGAACAAAATAACAATTATTTAAAACAATAGTCTTGCCCGTAGGCATATATAAATGAAATGATTCTACATCTTCAGCAGCAACTCTTGCTCCATTTCCCATCAGTAGAATCATCTCCTCTTCCTCAAGAGTCCTACTTCTCCTTGGTCCCTGCAACAAATTGCAGATTTGAGAACCACAGGAAGTATCTAATACCCAAGTAGAAATGACATATTCACTTCTATCATGAACATACCTGAATCAGAAGCGGTAGTCTCACTACCCTTCTTCTTCAATTCTGCAAGGTAAACCTTGCAGTTCCTCTTCCAGTGCCCCACCTTATTATAGTGAAAGCAAACAACTTTGCTCTTGGGGTCTTCAGCTTTTGGTGGAACCGGCGTTTTCTCACCTACTTTCTTCTTCTTGAAAGAGTTCGTCTTCCTTTTCTTAGGATTGGAACCTTCACCAATTAGAAGAACCGAACTCTTCTTAGGGGGAAAATTCGATTCCGCAGTCTTCAACATGTTGTGGAGTACAGGCAGGCTGACATCCAACTTATTCATGTGAAAGTTCACAACAAACTGTGAGAACGAACTCGGAAGCGATTGCAAGACCAAGTCTTGGCTCAGCTCCCCATCCATGGCAAAACCAAGTTGTCCAAGACATTCAATCAAATTGATCATCTTAAGTACATGGTCATTCACATATGATCCCTCAGACATCCTACATCTGAATAGCTCCTTCGATATCTCATATCGAGTTGTCCTCCCCGCCACATCATACAACTCTTGTAGATGCATGAGGATAGTATGAACATCCATATGCTCATGTTGCTTCTGTAGCTCAATGTTCATGGAAGCTAGCATGATTTATTGAGCAACATTTGCATCATCTATCCACTTACGATACACAACATGTTCATCATTATGTGCATCACTAGCAGGTTCAGTAGGCTTAGGTGAGTCAATCACGTATTCCAGCTTCTCAATCCTGAGAACAATTCTCAATTTTCAAAGCCAGTCAGCATAATTAGGACCAGTCAATTTGTGAGCATCCAGTATGCTCCTGAGTGATAGTGCAGAAGACATAATGTATATAGTAAATCTGTAAATGATAAACACATAACAGCACTTAGAAAATATTCGATTTCATTTTAAAACACTATATGAATCGGGTATTTATTCATAAGTGGCTCCCACTAGTTTATCTAATTTATTCAACCCCCTACGTGAAAAATTAAGCATTCATAATGCTAGTGGGAATAGGGATCCTACATTCCATTACACGACCCCGGCTGTAGCACGAACCGCCATGTAATGTTCAATAGGCAGACAACTCTTGTCAATTACATCTATTTGTTATTCCCTAATCAAACTTTAGCCTCTTGAATAATTGAGTCTCGGCTGTAGCACGACAAACTCAATATTCTAAGTCAAGTCTAACCCAAAATTCCGTACAGTTGAATCAGTCCCCAAAGGCCCACGGCTGTAGCACGTACCGACCTTTAGATTCTTATTCAATGTACACATCTCTATGTAATAGACAAGTATTTCTTATTTCGAAATCAAAGCCCTCGGCTGTAGCACGAACTGACAATGATTCAAAAATAAGAACTACTTTTCTATCATGTTGGAAGGCTATGACCGACACAAGCCCGTTGTATCATTGGCAATTACTACTTGATATTATTTAATTTTAGAGGGATTATATTACGTTACAATCATAATCATATTATAAAGAGATTCTTCCTTTTAAATTAAATATTTCAAATCAATAATCAATAATCAGACGATTCCCAGATCGGGTGGAGCATTGTCAAGAGGCGTCACTTAATAACCCTTTCTTACAGATAGAAATCTGTTGTTGACAGAATCATCCTTTCTCTCATATCGAAAATTCATATTCAATTACGTGTTTCACAAACACAAGAATCTCATGATTGTATTCATAATATTATTCTTAAGGTTATGAAACAATTTCACTATACTAGGTTGTCTAACAAACGCCTTATGTTCATTTAAGTTCACCTAAATCTATCATCGCATGATAAACTAAGCATATATCACATATATCAACATGAATAAACATCAAGGTAGGCATGTTACATCATCTAGCACATTAGTCTAAGCATTATACATCTCTATGTATCACATGAAGCATTTAAAAGTAATTAAAACAGTTAAAAATAACTTTAAAACACTTCATGGAAATATAAACAGTTCAAAACTTTTATATAAACTAAAATTGATCACTTCATTAGATCCGTCTCGGAAAAATGAATCCAGCGGTATATTGCACGCCTAAAACGGAGTTACGAAACTCCCAGAAAATCAATTTTAATTTCAACAGACGGGCTGTAACGCATTAGAGGAACGCGTTACAAGCCCTGTAACGCATTACAGGAACGCGTTACAAGCCCTGTAACGCATTCCGGTGATGCGTTACACCCCTTTTAAGCCATTAAAGGGTGTAACGCATTCCGTGAATGCGCCACAGGGGTGTAACGCATTCCCGGAATATGCGACACCCTATTTTTTTTTATTCTATACAGCCGCCTGACACTCCCGCACGGAATTCCGTGCGCCTGACATTCTCGATCTTTCTGTGCAGCAGCAGACAAACAGCAGTGCAGTACAAAAGCAGATATACAAACATAGCAGATGTATATAAACATATATATATACTATATATACATATATTTACTTTTTTAATTACGAATTTAATTGTAAGAACTTCAAAAATTCATAATAAAAAATCTATACATCCTAAAAATATGAAAAAAATACCCAGACGATCTACAACACTTGTAGAACCCAGATCAACATTCAAAATTATTCTGAGAAACGATTTCTCGTCAGACAAAATTAATCCATGATATAACTTGTAAAAATCATAATTAATTCATACAAGCACATAAAATTCTGAAATTTTTACCACAGATCTATATGCATACAACCTATGCTCTGATACCATTGTTGTATTTTTAACGCAGCGGGGGCATGGCAAAACACTTTTACACATACAAAATCCAAATAAAAGCATATAAATTGTGAATAAAAATTCGAGGGATCGAATCTAACCTTTTAAATTAATTCGGAGACAACGATCAGAGATCCATAGCAGTTGCTCTTCAAGTGTGAGCACTCCACCGGTATCCACCAAGAAAACGATGTTAAGGAGGAGGAAGGAGGTGGAGAGAATTGGGTTTTCCAAACTTTTTGGGTTTTCGGGTTTGATGTGGGTTAGAATAAAATAGGGTCTATAATAGTGTATTTATAGGCAAAATTTTCAGCTGAAATTTTCCCATAAATAATATTATTATTATTATCCCATTTATTATTCTCATTAATAATTAAAACACCTTTTAATTATTAATAATATTAAGAACTTTTCTTAATTAATTTATAATCAATTAAATCTCATTTAATCAATTATTAAATTTGCCAATTAATTATTTATTTCATAAATAAATAATTATTAGCCATTATTAATTAATTCCTCCACCATTAAATCATTCTCTTTTTATGGTGTGACCCTGTAGGTTCAATATTAAGCCGGTAGTAGAAATAAATAATAATAAAACTATTTTATCATTATTTATATAAATTCTCTAATTTATTAAATATGATTAATTAATTAATCACATTTATTCTACATCGTGAGGGATACTTCTCAACATATCGCGATTATCCGGATAATATGAATTCACCGCTTAGAATACCAAGAACCTATTCAGTGAATAGTTACCGTACAATAAACTCCTTCTACCCTACAATGTCCCGATTAAATACAAGGCATGGATCTCGTGTCAAGCCTATATAATTCAATCACTTGCTTACCATTTACTATGCGTAGTTCTATGCAAATTAGAAACTCCTTTCTAATTTCATTCACTCTGGCCAGAGATTCCTGAACTAGCATAAGTGGATCAGCCTTGAACATTCGCTTCCTTCACTGGAAGGGGTAGATCCTTTATTGATCATACACTATCTTCGTGTACAAATTCCTATACCCAGAAGAGCCCTAATAATTGTCCCTGGAGACTAAGAACTAAACCAAAGCATAGTTCAGTGTACACAAGATGACTATGATGACCTCAAGTCTAAGGATACTTGTACAACTATCACTATGTGAATAACTGCTGACACGTGAGTGAACTCCATCAGTTGTTCAGCTGTGTGAGTCATGTTCAGTGAACTTATTCCATAATAAGCACCTACATACTAGCTATAGTGTCACCACACAAATGTCTATGAGAACAGACATCCTTCATAATGAAGCAAGCATAGTATGTACCGATCTCTGCGGATTATTAATTACCAGTTAGTAATCCTACGACCAGGAACTATTTAAGTTTAGAGTTATCATCTTTTTAGGTCTCACTATTATGATCTCATTATAATCCATAAAAAGCTTTACTCTAAACTATGGTATATCTTATTTAAACACTTAAATAGATAAAGCCCGTAATAAAAACAAAACAAGTCTTTATTAATATGAATGAAATCAAAACAGATTACATAAAAGTTATTCCTAAATCCTAATACATGATTGGACTTAGGACATATTCCTTTCATCCCTTAGTATCATCCTTCTTCTCCTTGGTGGAGATTAAGGAACAGATTTTGCTTTTGAAGGTTTGGGTCTTGATGTTGTAGCAGATGGTTATTGGTGAGAGGATCGTGCTGGTTTGAAATATGTTCTGATGGTAGGTTGTGGTTGTGAAGTGGTAGGTTGTGTAGGTGCTGATGGAGGTTGAACTGGTGCTACATCAGGATATATTGCAGTATAGATGTTTGGGTTAGAGTTTACTAAGACTTGTTTGACTGATTGAGGAATTTGGAGGGGCCTTAGTATAGTCTTCTTATTATCAGTTGATAATAAGTCAATGAAAGCCCTTTTGATAAGTTTAAATGGTGGAATTGACTCACTAAAATTCTGAGGTGCATCAGAACAACATAAACGGTATATAAGCTGACATAATCTAGCAAATAAACTGTGTTTCTATCTTCTGTCATCCTATCACCTATGAAACCTATCACATCACTGGCATAATAAAAATGAGTCTGATGAATTAGAGCATACCCAATTTATTGACTAAAGATTGGAATTGCATCAAAATTGGAGCATTTGTTGGCAAAAGCTCTGGTGATGCAGGCAAAGAAGAAACTCCACTCCCTCCTGATGTGGGGTCTGTTCAATTGTCCCAGCTTTGCCAAAGGCTTTTCATAGCCTAGATTTTCCATCATTTGTTGAAGAGCTGACTCCTCAACTGTTGAATTGAAAATATAATCTTCTGGCAGATGTAGAGCTTGGCGAACAGTAGACACAGTCACCACATGTTCATCCTCCCCTATTGTAAAGATAATACTTAGGGACCCAGCTTGTCCACCATCATCATAAACACCTGACCTCCAAAATTCCAGTATCTGTGTTCCTGAAAGAGCCTAGGGTTGGGTTAGTTCATAGCCTATTTCACTTCGAGCAAGAAAGTCTTGGACGAAATGAAGTTCTGAAAGAGCCTCGTCTTTGGAAAGAATAGCCATGTAGTTATTAGGAACAAACTTGGCTCCATTAAAAATGATGTCCTTTCGTGCCATTACTGTAAAGAAATAAGTGAGAAAATGTTGTGTACACAAGGTGTTTAATAAAATACCTATAAGAAAATAGCTTCATAGAATGTTAGAAAGTGAGAGAGAATAAGAGAGATTAGAGAATAAGAAAAGTAGGTAAAAGATTGTAAAATCTTTTAACTCTCTTATTTATACACCTACTAATTACAACGGTTATATTCTGAAGCAGAACCGACATTAGACACCTGTCACGCAGTAAATAGTCAAAACAGTGGTTAGCGGGCACGGGAAATGTGCAGTAATTATTGCTCACATGCTGTTTTTCAAAACAAACACGCAACCCATAAACCAAATGATTATCACTGTTTTTATCTCACTTAATTATTTTCTGATAAATATAACCGTTACAGTAAATACCACAAATAAGTCAAGTAAATAAATAATTCCACGTAAGAATCAGAGATTCCATCAGGATTTGCATAAGAACTTGACTATTATCAGAATTTAACGGTCATCAGAACATGGCTTCTGCACTCAAAAAGTGAATGTCTGTTGCTATGATTCTTCATACAAATACTGACTGGTTTCTTCAGAGTTTAATCATCAGAACTTTCATCAGAACTTGTCCTCAAAATTTATGCAAATAATACTTAACTGTTTATCAAAAAAAAACTTAATCACCACAGTAATTTTCATCATTCATATGGAGTGAGAGTGTGTGCATTTGCAAATGATCAGAAAATGATTAAAGTCTGATAAACTTCAGTATATTTTAGAAATAAGGCATAACTAAGAAAAGTGCTTAAAATCTGTCTCTAATTTTGCAGTCTACTATAGAATAAATTTATGCAAGAGTCCACCTCAACTGTTTTTGCTCATTTTATGCATCTTTTGACATTCTTTTTACAGTGGCTTCTCAATGTAAGTGAGTCACAACTGCTATCAAAATTTATGCTATTATCAGAGTATTTCTCCAGTAGTCCGAGAATGTGAAAAGTCACCAAGAAAAATTTATTTGCTTTTCTAATGCATATAACTTAATACCAGCAATGCACCGGGGTCTTCCCTTTCACATATTTTACTCTAGATCTCAAAGGAGTACCTGACTTCAATTTTCTTTTCTTTTCTTTTCTTCAGATAAGTGAGACTTATCCAGCATGTAGTTCATCCTTAAGATTTACTAACATCGGAATTTTGACAAATAAGAAGCAAAAATCTAGTTTGTAACTTAGTAATAAGATACACAAAGTAAATTTGACTAAGCTCAAAATCCGAATTTGCTTGTGTAATTGATTTCCACATAAACAACTAATTCATACATGGGATACACAGTTTGTTAAAGACTACTAAGTCAGCATCTAACAAATAATCCTCATTGGATTGAATAGTCATAAAACATTCAAAACACTATCAGAGTATATAGAATCACATCAAATAACAATCAGTTTTTAATATTTAACAATTTAAGCACATATTACATAGAGATAAGACAATCTGTAAACACTGATCATAAAGTCTGATGCATGAGAACAAAAACTAAACAGATTTTGAGAAAGAACCTGAAACCATTCCAAGTTCATTTACCAGTCTTGTAAAAGTAGCTTCACATAGTGGTTTTATGAAGATATCTGCTAGTTGTTGATCTATTGGAACAAAATGTAATTCCACTGTACCTTCCATTACATGTTCCCTTATAAAATGGTACCTAATGCTGATGTGCTTTGTCATTAAGTGTTGAACTGGATTACATGTCATAGCAATATCACTTTGATTATCACAATAAATGTGTATTTTAGAAAATTCTAACCCATAGTCCAGTAACTGATTCTTCATCCAAAGAATCTGTGCACAACAGCTTCCTGCAGTAATATATTCTGCTTATGTAGTTGATTTGGAAATTGATTTCTGTTTCTTGCTAAACCAAGAAACCAATCTACCTCCAAGAAATTGGTAGCTTCCACTAGTGCTTTTCCTGTCTATTTTGCATCCTGCAAAATCTGCATGTGAGTAACCTATTAGCTTAAAATCTTATTCTCTAGGATACCACAATCCTAGATCAGCTGTACCCTTGAGGTACTTGAAAATTCTTTTTACAGCTATTAGATGAGGTTCTCTTGGATCAGCCTGAAATCTTGCACAAAAACAGGTAGCATACATGATATTAGGTCTACTTGTAGTTAAATAGAGTAATGAGCCAATCATACCACTGTAGTTAGTAATATCTATTGATGCTCCAGTATCTTTATCTAACTTGGTTGCAGTGGCCATAGGAGTGGATGCAGTTGAACAGTCTTGCATTCCAAATTTCTTGAGTAAATTTCTGGTGTACCTGGATTGATTTATGAAAGTACCTTCTTCATTTTACTTGACTTGAAGTCCCTGAAAATAGCTAAGGTCTCCCATCATACTCATTTGATATCTTGACTGCATTAGCTTTGTAAACCTTTCACAGAGTTTGGCATTTGTAGAACCAAAGATGATATCATCAACATAAATCTGTACCAGAAGTAAGTCCTTTCCATGGTTGAGGTAGAACAGTGTTTTATCAATTGTACCTATGTTAAATCCACTTTCTAGAAGGAATTGAGCTAAAGTCTCATACCATGCTCTTGGAGCTTGCTTAAGTCCATAAAGTGCTTTATCAAGTCTGTAAACATGATTAGGAAATTTTGGATCTACAAATCCTGGAGGTTGTTCAACATATACCTCTTCATCCAATTCTCCATTGAGAAAAGCAATTTTCACATCCATTTGAAAGACTTTGATTTTCTTGTGAGCTGCATAAGCCAAAAAGATTCTTATGGCTGCTAATCTAGCAACTAGAGAAAATGTTTCATCATAGTCAATACCCTCCTGTTGAGAGTAACCTTTAGCAACCAGCCTTGCTTTGTTTCTTGTAATTATGCCATCACTGTCAGTTTTATTTCTGAACACCCATTTTGTGCCAACAATGGATCTGTTCTTTGGTCTTGGCACTAGGGTCCAGACTTTATTTCTTTTAAATTCATTTAACTCTTCTAGCATTGCTTGCACCCAATCAGCATCTTGAAGAGCTTCATCTACTTTCTTTGGTTCAGTCTGAGATAGAAAGGAGTGATAGAGAGATTCATTTAATGTTGTTATTATAATTCTGACACCTGCTTCAGGATCTCCAATTATTAAGTCAGGTGTGTGTGATTTGGTCCACTTCCTTGCAGATGGAAGTTGATCTCTAGAACTGGATCCTCCATGATAATCCATGTTGTCTCCATCAGCATTTTTTGATGCTCCCCCTGAAGTAATGCTCTCTGAAATTTCAGAAATTGAGTTGGATCCTTCAGGAATTGAAGAATCAGAGTTTCCAGAATTATCAGAATTTGGCTCATCAGAACTTAATGAATCAGAACTTGAAGAACAAGTGACAGGTTTTGATGCTTCTTGAGAGACTTGAGATGTGGTAGGTTCATCAGCTTGCTCCCCCTGAATATGTGCATTTTCCCTTGGGGTAGTTACCACAGTTTCAGTGACATCAGTACTTAACCCGTCAGAACTTACAAGATCAGGATTTAGGTCATCAGAATTTACAGAATCAGAATTTAAATCTTCATTTTCAAATCTCAGCTGATCATGATCATTGAAATCTTCAAGTCCATTAATCTTTTTATCATCAAAAGATACATTGATAGATTCCATGACAACCCTTGTTCTTAAATTGTAGACTCTGAAGGCTTTTGTGGAAAGTGGATATCCAACAAAAATTCCTTCATCAGCTTTTAGATCAAATTTTGACAGCTGTTCAGGATGAGTCTTAAGAACAAAACACTTGCATCCAAATACATGAAAGTGTTTCAGATTTGGCTTATTTTTCTTCACCATCTCATATGGTGTTTTTCCATGCTTCTTTATGAGTGTAGCATTCTGTGTAAAACAAGCAGTCTGCACAACTTTAGCCCAAAAGTAGGTTGGTAGCTTTGCTTCATCAAGCATAGTTCTTTGCTTCATCAAGCATAGTTCGTGCAGCTTCAATGAGAGTCTTGTTCTTTCTTTCTACAACTCCATCTATGCAGTTCCAGGTGCATAAAATTCCTGCTTTATTCTATGCTCTTTGTAGAACTCTTCCATGATTGAATTCTTAAACTCAGTGCCATTATCACTTCTTATGATATTAACAGAATCTTTAACCATCTTATCCAGCTGTCTGACATGATCAGTTAGAGTAGATGTAGTTTCATTCTTCTTGTGCAAAAAATACACCCAAGTGTATCATGTGAACTCATCCACTATAACCATAGCATATTTCTTCTTTGTAATTGACATGACATTGACTGGACCAAATAGATCAACATGCAGTAAATATTAAGTCTCAAGAATTGAGGATTCAATTTTGCTCTTGAATGAAGATTTTCTTTGTTTTTCCTTTTGACATGAGTCACAAAGACCATCAGGAGCAAATATTGATTTTGGAAGTCCTCTCACAAGATCTTTCTTTACTAGCTCATTTATATTGTTTAAATTTAAATGAGAGAGTCTCTTGTTCCAATTCCAGCTTTCTTCAATTGATGCTCAACTTAACAGACAGATTGCAGAACCATCAGAATTTGTTGAAAGTCCGGCTTCATATATGTTACCATATTTGTAACCTTTTAGAACCATTTTGCCTGTAAAATTACTTACAACTTAACAAGTGTTCTTCAAAGAAATCCACATGATAAACTCTGTCATAGATTTGACTCACACTTAGAAGATTGTGTTTAAGTCCTGAGACAAGAGCTACTGATTCAATGATGACACTCCCAAGATTGATATTTCCATATCCCAGAGTCTTTCCCATGTTGTCATCTCCATAAGAAACTCCTGGGCTAGCTTTCTCCATAAAGTCTGATAGAAGGGCTTTATTTCAAGTCATATGTCCTGAACATCCACTGTCTGGAACTAGGATATTTTTTCCGTTGCCCTGCAATCACAAAGACCACTATTGGTTAGTTTTAAGGACCCAGATTTGCCTGGATCCTTTGGCCTTTTTAAGTTTGTTAGCATTTGCAGCGGATTTAGTTTCAGAGTTTATGCTAACATGCTATTTATCAGACTTTATATCAGACTTTGCATCAGACTTTATACTAGAAGGAATTACACTAACTTTCTTTAAAGAAAGTTTTATTTGATAATAATCATAGTACAAACTATGATATTCCTTACAAGTATAAATGGAATGCCATAAACTTCCACAATGAAAACAAGGATTTTGTGGTTTAAACCTAACAGACTGACTCTTAACTCCTGATCTAGGAGGTAAAGAGTTTATATCTTTATTTTTCCTGCAAAAAGAAGCAAGATGGTTAGAGTTTCCACAGTTATAACATTGCTTTCTAGGAGCATTAGGAACAGGCATATAATTATTGTTTTTATTCACACCTTCCTTTCAATTCCTATTTTTCCTAGCTTTCTTTCCCTTGTTCACATTTCTAATCTCTTTCAACTTATGCTTAAACTGCTTCTTAGTCATTAAACCTATGTTTACTGAAGCTGGTTTGTCCTGTTTTAATTTGTCATAAGTTGACTTTTCTTTGACTTCTGTTCTAGAATCTTTTATCTTTTCAGAATCAGACATTACAGTTTTTGCTACAAACTTAACAAGATTAAGTTTAGGCTTTTCAGCCTTCTTGGTAAAGTTTGGGTTAGATGACATATTTTCCTTTTCTACTTTATCATCTTCATAACCTAAGCCCTCTTTCCAGTTTCCACTACTTAGTATATTCTGAGTTGTTCTTTCAGAGTTAGTCCAAGTTTTGATGATTTCTCTTTCCTTTTCTAATTCAGATTTAAGAGATTTATTCAGTTTTAACACTTCATCTCTAACATACAAAGCATCATCTATTTCTTTCTGAGTTTGATGGAATATAACTAACTCTTTTTCTAAATAGTCATTTCTGTTTCTAAGAGCAAGACTTTCAGATGTTAATCTTTCATTTGTTAAAGTCTGATCTCTAAAATTAATGAACATGGTTTTAAGATATAATCTCAACTCAGTAATATCATCAGTATGAAAAGCAAAAGTTGTTTGAGGTACCTTCAATTCAGCAGTGTCAGTACTGCTATCAGCATTTGCCATCAAGGCATAGTTCACCTAATTTTCAGAATTTGAAGTGTCTGTCCAGCTTTTCTTCTTTGTGACAAGTGCCTTGCCTTTATTACTTTTTCCTTTCTTGCAGTCAGGAGATATGTGGCCTCTTTCACCACAATTGTAGCATTTGACATTTGAGTTGTCTCCTCTGTCAGACTTTCCTCCTTTGCCTTCAACCTTTCTGAACCCTTTCTTATCAGAACTTCCACCTTTCCTGGAAAACTTCTTGCCCTTTCTGAATTTCTTGTAGGCTATCTTTGTGATACCCTTCACCATAAGAACACACAGTTGCATCATTTTTGCATCAACATCCACTTTAGGTAAACTTTCAGTTTCTGAATCATCATCATCAGAATCTGATGATTTTGAATCAGACTTTATGATGAGAGCCTTTCCTTTGCCCCACTTTGAGACAACAACTTTAGGAGATTCCTCCTCAGCTTTAAGAGTAATTTTCCTTGACTTTCTTCCATGCCTCTTGCTCCTTTGATCCATCTCAAGTTCATGAGTCTTGAGCATACCATAAATTTCATCAAGAGTAGTTTCAGTAAGGTCATAGTTGTCTCTTATGGTATTAGACTTCAAATCCCAATTTTCAGGAAGAGCTAAAAGGAATTTTAGATTTGAATCTTCAAGATCATATTTCTTGTCCACCAGTGACAGATCATTCAAGAGTTTGGAAAACCTGTCATATAAATCAGTTAATAAGTCATCAGCTTTTGAGTCAAAGTGCTCATACTCTTGAGTGAGTATAGTCTTCCTGTTCTTTTTGATTGCTTTAGTTCCCGTGCATCTTGTCTCTAAAGCATCCTATATCTCCTTTGCAGTCTTGCATCCAATTACCCTATTTGACATGACATTATTAATTGCACTATGTAGCAAATGCCTTACCCTTGCATCCTTGGCAATAGATGAGATATCTTCAGGTGTGTATTCACCTTTCTCCTTTGGTATGGTCTTTGTTGGTTGATCAGCAACTGTAACAGAGAGCTTGGTAGGCTTATATGGTCCTTCATTAATTCTATCAAGGTATTCTGGATCTGTAGCTTCCAGAAACATAGCCATCATCACTTTCCATATAAGATACTCAAATGGTCTCAGTATGGGAACCCTAATAGTCTCATATCGACTATGGGTTTGAGTGTTTTGAGTATCTTGAGTTTTAGTGGGCTTAGATGGAGTTTGTGTTTCTTTCATGATTGATTATTTGGATCTTACTGTATGTGTGTTAACAGAAAGGCTCTGATACCACATGTTAGGTCACACAACACTATAGAAGGGGGTTGAATATAGTGTTTATACAATCAAATTGATTTCTCAACATAAGTATGTAACAGTAATCAAGTATATTCAATATAATAAACTCTGTTACAATAGAACAGTTGTTCTCTCTGTGATGAGCAATATCACTAAGAGCTTCTAGGTTACAAATGTATAATGTTCTCGATAATGATAACACATATAGTGTAAACCCCAAGCTGTGTTTATACAGTACACAGTTACAAGATATCTTCTAATTAATATGGAATATAATTCTGTCTCCTAAAATATATCAATCAGATATCTTTTAAAAGTCTTCTAGTCTTCTAACTCTTCATGCATATCTTTTATTGTTTTAGTTACTATCCTTTCCTGTAAATCAGATGCTTTCCTTATCTGAAGTATCCGCACATAAGTCCTGATATAAATCCTGACGGCCTGTGGCACCCCAAAACCCAGGGTCAGGAGTCTCGGAGGCCACGCCATCTAAACTCACACAACTCACACTACAATATATAAATACTCACGCATCACGACCCCACACTTATCACATACACACAATTACAGGTTATTTTCTTGGAAACGAACCATCATAACTAGAGTAATAGTCAACCATCAAGTGATATTTATTACAACCCAAAAGTAATTAATCTTACCGGGGAGTGACCTTTAGGTAAGACTAGTCCGCCGGCTAAATATACGTTTCTTGTTTCTTACCTTACATAAGTCATACTTATAAATAAGTCGAACTATAAACAACTCAAAACTAATCCAGCTTATTCTGACTACCTGTGGTATAAAACTAAACAATCTACGGAACAGCTGGCCATTTCCTACCCATTTCCTGGCTGTGGTTCTCATGATAGGCATTTGATTCACTGTTGTGTTGTGTCAATTTAAGAAAGCAAGTGTGAGCTATAATGCCCAACATAATAATGTACAGTATGAAAATGACTGTATGATAACATCATATATGATATTTATGTTTTATTCGAAAATAGTTTTCCTTGGTGATAGACACCTTTTATGAAAATAATTTTTTAAGGGATTTTAATATCCCGCGAATACCTTAATAGTAATCCTAGCACCTAGGCTTGGTTTACGGTATTGCAATATAATTCCAATTGGAAGAATTAGGACACTCGTTGGAGCCACTGTATATGATGATCAGTCATAATACGATAATAGTAACCTTTTCTACTAGTAGAAGGATGACACCTTCGTATCCCGGTTATCACCCTTTCCGCATTCGGGATACGTGTCCCATTTTCGGGTATACACATACTTTACAAGTTCCTGAGTACACCGAGTACCTTCGCCTGCGGTACCTTTGGTATTCCATCTAGCACACATAGTACCAGAGTCTACCCCTCCCTTGTCCTTACAAGAATTCTATCAATCTCGAGAACTCAAACCACATCGAAGTTCCCCACGCGTTTTGCTTGGTGATAGAAACAGCTTATCTCTCTAAGATATAAGTGTATATAAATGTATATACGTTCTTCCGAGAATTTCGGAGAAAGTACTAAGGATTTGAGTTGACCGTTGTCAACAGATAATTAAAAAGGGGAGAAAGTTTCTCCTTGAAACTATATTCAAAATATTAAATAAGTCGGGATAATATTCTCCGACGATTTGAAATTACTCGAATGATTTTCCGAAATCAGAAAGTATGTTTTAAATCAGGATCTATCATTTTTAAATCAATAATAAACCCTTTAATAAATAATAAATAATTAAATAATAATCGATAAATAATTAAACCTCGAATGGGTTTACTCTCTAAAAAATATTTAAAATAATATTCCTCAACTAGTTTGTGTCTCCATAATTAATAATCTATAGTGATTAATCGGGTTTGAAATAAAATTCGTTGGAGTATACTACTTCCATAATAAGGAATAAGTATATAGTATCTATTATTTGAACAATAAAATATAGTTGAGGGAATATGATCGTTGGGAAATTGTTTTAATAAAACTTCGAGGTGTTTTAATATTTCGTAAGTGGACGATGAGTCCCTTTAAAACGTACTACTATGGACTTATAACCGTCCTATAATATCGCCGGAATGATTCTCGGGTTTTATCTTAAATCCCGACCAACTCACGGTCTTATATAATATGTCACGCTTAAAGCGAAATAACATTTCACGATATATACTTTATCGTCCAACATCGCTACATTATGCGAAATTTGAGAAACTAAGTATCATGGCAAGCATGGTATTTATGCAATGATAGTAAAACAATTCTTTCACAACACAACAATAAAAATGGAGTTGGGTTCGTAAACTTTCCTGGGTATCTCGAGGTGGAGGATGCTCTAGGGTCCGCTCGGAAATCTATAACCATAAACACATTTCATTTCATTAGGTCCCGTTCTAATTTACGGCGACTCGCACTCATGTGCTACTTATTATGGACCCTCTCAGCTTATACTACCCTTATTATTCTTTTAATTCATATTCACATTATTGTCGCTTAATTTTCCTAAGTATCTTAGTTTCATTCTTATTATCACCATCGACTCCGCTTAGGGATTTTTACGGTTTCTACTCACGCGGTCTTGGCTCCGACATTTTAATAAATTTGAGAAATCATTATTTTCACTTGAAATTTTTATGGAAGTTATGAAACTCAATATGTTACTCTATGTAAAAATTTCATGATTTATGAACACACCTAAGTCTATGCTTTATATTTTCAAAATTCGTAATTCGTAGCAGTTTTTGTCGCCTAATTCACTTTTAGTAAAACGGCCATAACTTTTGATCCGTAAATCGGAATCAAGCAATTCAAGTGCCTAAACGATCCTCATAACATTGTATATTCTAAAAAAGGGTTATTTTTCAAGAAACTACAGTTTACAACTTCGGTACTTTCTGCAGAAACTTAAAGTTACGATTTATTGGTTTTAATGAAGTTACGTTTACGATCGGGGTTTCGTTTATGCCCTAACACTTAACACAACCACCAACAATCATCATATCATCATCAACACACAAACTCATCTCAAGAACATCATGTTCTTGAGGCAACAACAACCAACCTTAAATCTACTTAACTTAATCATCAAGATTTCCTCAATAACAGTCATTACACTAGGTTTTCTACCACATACTAAATGGATCTGAAAAATGAATCTTAAATAAAGTTGGGCCAAATATTTTTACCTTTCTTGAAATCTTGAGATGTGTTCTTGAGGATGGTGGAGGCTTGGAAGTGCTTGGTGTGATTTTTAGAACCTAAAAACACCATTGAAATCAAGAAACCAAAGAGATGTTACTATTCATACTATTCACTAGTGAGTTTCTTGAATTTATTTCACCCATCAAACCTTGATAAAAAAAGATGAAAGAATTTTCTTACCTTAGTTTAATTTCTAGGAGGCTTGAGAATTAATGGGAGAATTTAACAAGAGCTAGAACTTGGAGTTTTGAATTTGAATTCTCTCCCTTTTTATTAGGGCCGAATGGAAGCATCAATGGGGGTATTTATACTCCTCTTGGTTGCTTAGCTTGGTTTATTTACTAGGTTGCTTATAAGAAGATGGGTTGATATCTTGCACTTGATTTTATTCTTCCTAGTATAGCATTCTAGGTTAATTCTTGGTTGCAAATCTTAGGGACAAATCTTTGTAGCTTGCTAGCTTACAAGCTAACTACATGGTTTAGGTCTGGTTGTAAATTCTCCTCATATTCTATTACATGTCGTGCATCTGCATGGTACTTCCTTAACATGGACATGTGGAATATATTGTGCACTTGTTGCAAATTAGGAGGCAAGGCGAGCTCGTAAGCTAGAGGTCCTATTCTCCTCAAAATTTCAAAGGGTCCTATGAATCTGGGACTCAACTTCCCTTCCTTTCCAAATCTCATCACTCCTTTCCACGGAGATACCTTCAATAGCACATAATCTTCTACTTCATATTCCCTATCCTTCCTGGTCTGGTCGGCGTACTTCTTTTGTCTGTCCTGGGCTGCTACCAGTCTTTTCCTGATAAGTCCTACCATTTCCCTGGTCCATTGGACTAACTCTGGTCCTAATATCTTATGTTCTCCAACTTCATCCCAACATAGGGGAAAGCGACATCTTCTTCCGTAAAGAGCTTCATATGGGGGCATTCCTATACTAGCGTGATAGCTATTGTTGTAAGCAAATTCGATCAGGGGTAAGTGGTCATCCCAATTTCCTTTGAAATAAATGGCACACACTCGTAGCATATCTTCTAGGGTCTGAATAGTCCTTTCGCTTTGTCCATCAGTCTGGGGGTGGTAAGCGGTACTCATGTTTAGTCTGGTGCCTACGCATTCCTGGAAGCTTCTCCAAAATCAGCAATTAAACCTTGGGTCTCTATCTGACACTATGTCTACAGGAACGTCGTGTCTTACTACAATTTCCTTCAAGTAAATATCTACCAACTTGTCTACGGTGTATCTTTCGTTGATTGGTAGGAAGTGTGCGGACTTGGTTAATCTATCTATGATAACCCATATGACATCGTGATTGGTCTTTGTTCTTGGTAAGCCTATCACAAAATCCATGGCTATATGCTCCCATTTCCATTCCGGAATTTCTAGGGGTCGTAATAGTCCACTAGGTCGCTGATGTTCAGCCTTCACTCTCTGGCATGTCAAGCACTTGCTGACCCACTCTGCTACTTCTCTCTTCATGTTAGGCCACCAATAATATTCCTTAAGGTCATGGTACATCTTCGTACTTCCTGGGTGGATTGAATGTCTAGAGTTGTGCCCTTCATGCAATAGCTCATCCTTTAACTCTTGCACATTTGGAATCCAAATTCGGGATGCATACCTCATGATCCCTTTCTCATCCTTCTCACATCTCACTTCTTCACTAGTCAATGTTCCTCTTTCCTCATTCATCTTCTTTTCCTGACATACTCGTATCTTTTCAGTCAGCTCCGACACTAGCTTAATCTCAAATAATCCTTCCATTCCTTTACCGGTCATCCTCACGTCAATTTCCATCTTCTCAAATTCCTTAATTAACTCCTCTGATGTCATTATCATCTTGAGTCTTTCCTTCCTACTAAGGGCGTCAGCCACCACATTGGCTTTACCCGGGTGATACAAAATTTCACAGTCGTAGTCTTTTATCAACTCTAACCATCTCCTCTATCTCATGTTCAGTTCCTTCCGAGTGAAAATATATTTGAGGCTTTTATGGTCAGTATTGATCTTACATTTCTCACCGTATAGGTAGTGTCTCCAAATTTTCAGGGCAAACACTATGGCTGCTAATTCTAGATCATGCGTAGGGTATCTGCTCTCATACTCCTTCAATTGTCGAGAGGCATACGCTATAACCTTATCGTGATGTATTAGTACACATCCTAATCCTTAAAGTGATGCGTCACTGTATATCACAAACTCTCCCTTTCCATCGAGAAGAGCGAGCACTGGTGCTGACATCACCCTCCTTTTCAGTTCTTGAAAACTCTCCTCACATTTCTCTATCCATACAAACTTTTCTGTCTTCCGGGTAAGTCTAGTCAGTGGACCGGCTATCTTAGTAAAGTCTTGCACGAATCTTCGGTAATATCCTGCTAAACCCATAAAACTCCTAACCTCCGTTGAGGTAGTTGGTCTTTCCCAATTGGATACCGCCTCTATTTTGGCAGGGTCAACTAAAACTCCTTTGCTACTCACCACATGTCCTAAAAACTGAAATTCTCTCAACCAAAACTCGCACTTCGAGAACTTGGCATATAATTTCTCATTCCTCAAGATTTCCAAGACTATCCTCAAATATTCTGCGTGTTCTTGCTCTTTCTTTGAGTAGATCGGAATATCATCGATAAAAACTATCACACATATATCCAGGTACTTTTTGAACACTCTGTTCATCAAATCCATAAAGGCTGCGGGTGCATTGGTTAACCCAAATGACATAACTAAGAACTCATAGTGTCCATACCTAGTGCGAAAAACAGTCTTCAGTATATCTTCCGGTTTGATTTTCAACTGATGGTATCCTGTTCTCAAATCTATTTTGGAAAAATATACGGCTCCCTTGAGTTGGTCGAATAGGTCATCAATTCTGGGGATAGGGTACATATTCTTAATAGTCAGCTTGTTCAGCTCTCGATAGTCTATGCATAATCTCATACTGCCGTCCTTTTTCTTTACAAACAGTACTAGCGCTCCCCATGGCGATACACTGGGTCTTATCATTCCATTATCTAATAACTCTTGCAGTTGAGAAGCTAGTTCCTTCATCTCAACTGGGGCTAGCCTATATGGGGCCTTGGATACTGGTGTCGTTCCTGGTGCTAATTCTATAGCGAACTCTATTTCTCGGTCAGGTGGCAATCCTGGTAAGTTCTCTGGAAATACATCCTCGAATTCGTTTACTACGGGTATGTCCTATATATTAGGGACTTCCTTCTTGGTATCTATCACATAATCCAAATAGGCTTCGTTACCTTTCCTTAACAATCTTTGTAGCATGGTTAGAAATTTCTGGTTCTGTCATTGACCTTTAAACACTACTTTTTCATTGTGCACTCTTATCTTTACTTTCTTTCGTTCACAATCTATTTGCGCTCCGTTACTGGATAACCAATACATTCCTAAGATTATATCAAATTCTCCTGACGCGAATGGGATTAGGTCAATCTCGAAGATTTTCTCTTCTAATTTCAACTTGCACTTATGGTGTACTTGATTTACAGGAATTATTTCTTTGTTTGCTATTTCCACTCGTAATATCGCACATAAGGGTATGGAATTAAGTTTTAACTTTTTAGCAAAATCTTGAGATATAAAAGACTTGGTTGCTCCAGAATCAAATAGGACATTTGCATGTTCGGAATTTAACAACAGGGTACCTGCTATCACGTCAGTGTTTCAGACAGCATCTTGAATAGTCATGTTGAAGGCCCTAGCAGCTAGGGGTTGGTTGGAGGCATCTTTGCTCATCCCTGAGGCTGGGGGCTTTAACGTTGGGAAATACTTTCTCATGTGTCCTACCTTACCACATTGGAAACACGTTACATTGGGACATGTGTAGTTGTTGGCAAGGTGTCCAATTTGGTCACACCGGTAACATCTCAGAGGGGCTCTTGTCTGGGTACACACTCCAAGGTGTCTCTTCTTACAGGTTTGACACTCTGGTATTGGGGCACGGGGTTGGCTATGAAATGTTGCCCTAGATTGTCCACCGCCCTGGCCAACACTCTCGCTTGGGGCCTTTCTGAATCCGGGGCCTCGTGCAGGTTGGGACACCGCTCCCCTGACGAACCTGCTCGGAAGGCTCCTGTTCTCGGTTACTATTCCTTGGTTTCCTCTCTTCCTTTTCCTATTTTCTTTTTCCTTCACACTCTGCTCACTGCCAACTTCAACAATCGAGGCTTTTTCCACTATGATGGCATAGTCTGTCAACTCTAACACTGCTACTCAGTTCTGTATCCACTGTTTCAGACCGAGCGGAAACCTTCGCGCTTTTTTTTCTTCGGTATTCACGAACTCAGGAACAAATCTCGATAACTCAGTAAATTTGACCTCATATTCTGCCACAGTCATCTTATCCTGTTTCAACTCCAGAAACTTAATCTCCATCTGGGTTTCCATAAACCTAGGGAAGTACTTGTCTAAGAACAGTCGGGTAAATCTATCCCATGGAATCACAGCATCAGTTTCTAGGTTTCGTTTGGACTCCCACCAGTAGTTAGCTTCTCCTTTCAGAATGTAAGAAGCGAAAATGGTCTTATGTCGTTCCTCAACACCTAGTATCTCGAATGACTTTTCTATCTCTTTGAGCCAGGCCCGTGCTTCAATGGGGTCAGCAGATCCTAGAAACTCTAGGGGTTTAGAGATTTGAAGGCTCTAAAGGTAGTAGCTGCAGTCTGTTGGGCATCATATGGCTGTGGTAGAATAGGCTGTTGGTTTAGATTTGCACTTAGCAGTTCCATAAATTCATTCATAGAGTTCCCTCCCTGATGGGTATCCTCAGCCTCTTCTTCTACATATTCTTCCTCATCATATTCATTATAGTCTAGGTCTTCTTCACTTTCCTCATTCACTACAGGGTCAGGTTCACCTCGTTATTGGTTAACAGATTCTGCGGGCTGTGCCCTGGTTCCTCTTCTACGGGGTGGCATTGTTATGATATTGAAAATTGGTCAACATAGTTATAATTATAACAGTTGGATTATTTTATTCGTATGTAAGCATGTCATTTATTATCTAGCAGGTTTTTTATAAAGTGCAATAATATAGACATCATTTCTTAATAACTGCTTAAATATATATTAATAAGATCTCCCACTTATATCTTGGGGATGAAATAACTAGCCGAGTTCATACATGCCTGATTACAATCTAATACTACTAGTTCTGAATACTGAAATGAAAATACATAAGTCGTGTACCCTGAAGGGCTAGGAACACTATCTACTACTAGTTATCCTATCAAAATTGGTGACAAGTCACCCAGCTTTCTTCAAGGTCCATATCTAGTCACTAGTCTCTTAGTCACTATCACTGCGAGTGCGGTCACGCACCCTCCTCATCTCCCCTGCAATCATCAGCTCTGCATCAACTACCGGGATGTATCCTCCCATTGCTATCATCCTCATGTGAACCCTGGTACGGAGCTCTATCCCATCGATCTCTCTGAGGACTATGGCTGGGGAAGCACCTCTGAAATCTCCTGGGTATCCTAGTCGGGTGGCTCTCTCAGATGTCAGTGCCTGGCGTAACTCCGTAATACGAGCAGATGCCGCGGTGATCTCAGCGTTAAGCTGACCCACTATCTAGTTGTGTACGGCTACATGCATGGTCGCCGGTGGTGGTAGAGGTGAATCTGGGTCGCTAGAGGATATGTCATGAACCTCGTGAAACTGTGCACTTATCGCCTCCTCCTCATCATCATCAGTATAAAGCAGAGGGCTCTGGAACCCTGGGGGTGGTGTAGGAGAGTGAATAGCCTGGTGAGGGTACATCTCTACATCCCTCCATACTACGCCATTAGCTATGGGGATAAGAAGGTTAGTCTCCTCCTCTAGGACATCCTCAGTAGGGTCATCGTCTGAATCATCAATGGGTGGGCTCTCTAGCTCGAGAATAGGGTCACGCTCAGAATCATGACATCATCAACAAGATCAATCTCCCTCCTAGGTTCCACTGGTACCTGACACAACAGGCAAGGTGCTACTAACTTAGAGTTGGAATTTCCTTGAGGGAAAAACAGTCAAGACAACCCGTGTAGCCCGACGACGAACTCGACTTGAGTTCTAATTGATTATTTTATTATTCTTATGTCTACGTATTTTATATCCTATCGTTTCCAAGATTTGATAACCTAAGGCTCTGATACCATTTCTGTGGCGCCCCAAAACCCGGGGCCAGGAGTCTCGGAGGCTACACCATCTAAACTCACACAACTCACACTATAATATATAAATACTCACGCTTCACGACCCCACACTTATCACATACACACACTTATAGGTTATTGTCTTGGAAATGAACCATCATAACTAGAGTAATAGTGAACCATCAAGTGATATTTATTACAACCCAAAAGTAATTAATCTTACCGGGGAGTGACCTTTAGGTAAGACTAGTCCGCCGGCCAGATATACGTTTCTTGTTTCTTTCCTTACATAAGTCATACTTATAAATAAGCCGAACTATAAACAACTGAAAACTAATCCAGCTTATTCTGACTACCTGTGGTACAACACCAAATAATCTACGGAACAGCTGACCATTTCCTACCCGTTTCCTGGCTATGGTTCTTATGGCAGGCATCTTGATTCACTGTTGTGTTGTGTCAATTTAAGAAAACAAGCGTGAGCTATAATGCCCAGCATAATAATGTACAGTATGAAAATGACTGGATGATAACATCATATATGATATTTATGTTTTATTCGAAAATAGTTTTCCTTGGTGATACACACCTTCTTATGAAAACAATTCTTTAAGGGATTTTAATATCCTGCGAATACCTTAATAGTAAGCCCAACACCTAGGCTTGGGTTACGGTATTGCATCACAATTCCAATTGAAAGAATTAGGACACTCGTTGGAGCCACCGTATACGATGATCAGTCGTAATACAATAAAAGCAACCTTTTCTACTAGTAGAAGGATGACTCCTTCGTATCCCGGTTATCACCCTTTCCGCATTCGGGCTACGTGTCCCATTTTCGGGTATACACATACTTCACAAGTTCCTGAGTACACTGAGTACCTTTACCTGCGGTACCTTTGGTAGTCCATCTAGCACACATAGTACCAGAGTCTACCCCTCCCTTGTCCTTTAAAAAAATTCTATCAATCTCGAGAACTCGAACCACATCGAATTTCCCCAATCGTTTTGCTTGTTGATAGAAACAGCTTATCTCTCTAAGATATAACTGTATATATATGTATATACGTACTTCCGAGAATTTTGGAGGAAGTACTAAGGATGTGAGTTGACCGTTGTCAATAGATAATTAATAAGGGGGACAAGTTTCTCCTTGAAACTATATTCAAAATATTAAATAAGTCGGGATAATATTCTCCGACGATCTGAAATTACTCGAATGATTTTTCGAAATCAGAAAGTATGTTTTAAATCTGGATCTATGTTTTTTAAATCAATAATAAACCCTTTAATAAATAATAAATAATAAATAATTAAATAATAATCGATAAATAATTAAACCTCGAATGGGTTTGCTCTCTAAAAGAATATTTAAAATAATATTCCTCAACTTGTTTGTGTCTCCATAATTAATAATCTATAGTGATTAATCGGGTTTGAAATAAAAATTGTTGGAGTATACTACTCCCATAATAAGGAATAAGTATATAGTATTTATTATTCGAACAATAAAATATAGTTGAGGGAATATGATCGTTGGGAAATCATTTTAATAAATGTTCGAGGTGTTTTAATGTTTCGTAAGTGGACGATGAGTCCCTTTAAAATGTACTACTATGGACTTATAATTGTCCTATAATATCCCTGGAATGATTCCCGGGTTTTATCTTAAATCCCAACCGACTCACGGTCTTATATAATATGTCACGCTTAAAGCGAAATAACATATCACGATATATACTTTATCGTCCAACATCGCTACATTATGCGAAATTTTAACAACTACGTATCATAGCAAGCATGATATTTATACAATGATAGTAAAACAATCCTTTCACAACACAACAGTAAAAATGTAGTTGGGTTCGTAAACTTTGCTGGGTATCTCGAGGTGGAGGATGCTCTAGGTTCCGCTCGGAAATCTATAACCATAAACACATTTCATTTTGTTAGGTCCCGTTCTAATTTACGGCGACTCGCACTCATGTGCTACTTATTATGCACCCTCTCAGCTTATACTACCCTTATTATTCCTTTAAGTCATATTCACATTATTATCGCTTCATTTTCCTAAGTATCTTAGGTTCATTCTTATTATTGTCGTCGGCTCCGCTTATGGATTCTTATGGTTTCTACTCGCGCGGTCTCGGCTCCGACATTTTTATAAATTTGAGAATCATTATTTTCACTTGAAATTTTTATGGAAGTTAGGAAATTCAATATTTTACTCTCTGTAAAAATTTCATGATTTATGAACACTTTTAAGTCTATCCTTTATATTTTCAAAGTTCAAAATTTGCAGCAGTTTTTGTCGCGTAATTCACTTTTAGTAAAACGGCCATAACCTTTGATCCGTAAATCGGAATCAAGCGATTCAAGCGCCTAAACGATCCTTATAACATTGTCTATCCTAAACAAGGGTTATTTTTCAAGAAACTACAGTTTACAACTTCGTGACTTTCTGCAGAAACTTAAAGTTATGATTTGTTGGTTTTAACGAAGTTACATTTACGATCGGGGTTTCGTTTACGCCCTAACTCTTAACACAACCACCAACAATCATCATATCATCATCAACACACAAAATCCTCTCAAGAACATCATGTTCTTGAGGCAAAAAAAACCAACCTTAAATCTACTTAACTTAATCATCAAGATTTCCTCAATAACACTCATTACACTAGGTTTTCTACCACATACTAAATGGATCTCAAAAATGAATCTTAAATAAATTTTGTAACACCCCCAGATCCGGGGTCAGGGATCCGGGTCGTCACGGTCTTTCTTTCCACAATATCACTTCACTTAATTAATAATAAATAACCTTATGCTGTGACCCCACACTAACACACACCACAACCCGTTATAGTCTCAGAGATGAAATTTAAATAAGTACAAGTCTTTGAATCCACAATTTAAAAGTTATTACAACCCAAAATGATTACTTGATAAATTTACAGTTAATTGCCATTATCTGCCACAAGTTATAATTATACATAATTGATTCTCAAAAGTAGATGGTCTGATCTACAATAGATCTACCTCTGCAGCTATAGCAGCTACAACATCAACGGGAAGATGCGGGACGCTTCCCACGTGCTTGCGCTGGGTCTGCTGGAGTCTGGCCATCTTTCCTAACTGTTGTTGTGTGATGAAGAAATAAAGCAAGGGTGAGCAGCAAGCCCACCAAAATAATATGTATAATGATTTACAATATATGAGCCTACTCATAATACTCATGAAAGTCTTGGTCAAAAGAAATGAACCAAGTTTGATATCTTAATGCGATGAAGTCGCAAAATATTCAGTATATATACATATATACTTTTCAAAATATTGGAAGTCCTCTTCCATGCATAATATACACAAAGTCCCAGTGTATAACTGTATATAAAAAAATATCGTTGCAAGGTGATCTCATATATCTAACCTTGTCTCAACGTTTTTCTGAAAATCTTTGTCATTCATAAGACAATTATTAATTAGATATAAGTTTAAAAGATGAAGTTACCAAATACTTCACTACACTTATATCATTCCCAAATACTACTTGAACTACCACCGTTCAAGTTATAACCAGTTTCAAAAGTTCATCCCACTGATGAGACCACAAGATAAGACTTGAATAGATTCAATCTTTGAAATATTATTGAATGAAAAAGTTATGAGATACTTTATTTAGTCCTGATATATATACATATCCACATATATATATATCCCGAAAACATTTCCTGGAACCTCTGTTATGTGAAGTATGAACAGAGTTCGAAACATCCAATGAATTTTGGAAAGGAAAAGAATTTTGGCATAAACCCGATATCTCGCTGATCAGGCAAAGATACCTATAAGTAACCTTTTCTACTAGTAGATGGACGAATTCCCCACTGGTCATCACCCTGGTCATAATTAAGACCTATGCTGGACTGCCACTCAGCCACCTATGCATTTGATGGACTCCCACTGAGCCAGTTACACAATAATAGACCGTACCTCGGCCTGTCGCTTATGCCGACTCAATCAAATGGACTTACTTCCCGAACATTGGGCAAGTAATCAAATTATTTTCTCAAAACAGCAACCTCGTTGCGAATATAAAATACACCACAGAGCCGGATTCCCCAGGTTTTGAGCGAGTATTTAAATCCCCTTAAAAGGAAGATCTTAAATAAAAAAAAAGAGTTTTGGGATCCGCTCTGACTTTTACAAATCATTTTGAAGATTCGAAAACACTTTAAAGAGTGTTTGGAGTAAGACTGATTTAATGAAGTAAATCAGTCCCCAGAATATTAGAAAATATCTGAATATTATTAATTAAATAATATTCCCATAAAGAATAATCTTTATAAAAATAATTGAAGTAGAAGTATTAAATTTATACTTGAAACGAGTATTAAATAACCCAAGATATACTTATATGAAAGTATTATCTTTATTTGAATAATCGAAAATAAGTTTGATTATTTACACCTTATTCTTTAATAAAATAAAGAATATATTTCCGCAAATAATCGGAGTCATAGATCCTCAAATGAATATTCAAATAATATTCAATAAATAAAATAAGCTGAGTCATAATACCTCGAATGAATATTATAAATAATATTTATTAAATAAAATAAAGGAGTCATACATCCTCAAATGAATATTCAAATAATATTCAATAAATAATATAAAAGAGTCATAAGCCCTCGAATAATATTCGAAATAATATTCAAATAAATAAATAAAGTTAAAGTTATCGAATAAACCTTATTCGATTAATAGTTTGGAAAACTATAACCATATATATATATATATATATAAATATATATATATATATCCATATCCATATATACAAGATTACTCGGGATCCTCGACTCCCGGTTTTTTTAGAAAATATTTTCACCTTTGGGTCCCTATACTAAGGGTATATGCAAGTTACCGCTATTCTCTAGCATAGGTATTATCAACTGAACCAACAGATATAAATTTCAAGAATATGAAACAGGCATGCATATATACCATATCACATGCTACAATATATCGCAAGAATTTGCTAAATAACCAACATGCATCTATCGCAAGATAATGCATATACATATATTTACATCACAACAACAGTATAACGGTAGAAAACTTGCCTAAGCGACTGGGGGTTACGAATGGCTCGGGACGAGTCTGGTAACCTATAAACAACAAGTAAGTTGGAATTAAACCAAAGTCACTTGTGAATCTATACTTTAACTAACTTAGACTCTAACGCTTGTTTTGCGCTCACTGATTCGCTTAAGTCACTCGGGTACCCTCGGCTCCACCATTTTTAATAATTTAACCTTTACGAGTTTTAAAGCGATTCCTTCGCGAGTGTCTTACCAACTGCCTAACACACTTACCATAAATGTTTCATGCATTAATTAACCCTTTTTGGTCTTTAACCTATGTTTCAAAGTAAGGCGAGGGGAAAAGTTTCGTTCGCGAAATGCCGTTACTTGAAACGGTCGTTTCTCCTAAACCGTGCATCGGAATCGAACGAACTACATATCAAAACGAAGCTCGTAACATGAGATATCTAAACATGGCAGTGGTCATAATCTAGCAGGGGGTTCTCGGGTCCTAATGTTATGCACAAAAACAGTCCAAAGAAAATCGGACGTTACGACGGCTATGTTTACGCGATTTCCAATATTTTTAAACCATTCAAACCCATTCCAAATCAACCCCAAATCCAACCTCAAATCCATCATACAACAAACATCCATCCTTATCACATCATAACAATCCCAACAAATCCACATTAACCATTTATACTATTCTTTATCATGAATTTAAACTACACTTAAGTTCATTAATCAACAACCAAGATTTACAACTTCAAAAACAACCCAAAACCCATTAATCTCTACATACACAATCATCAAGCCTCTCATGAACTCTAATACTCATTTTATGCTCTTAACTTTCAATAACAAAGCTTGGTTAAGAGATTATACCTTCCTTGGAGAGTGGAGAATCAAGGGGATGGCTTGGAATCATCTTTAAAGCCCTTATCCAAGCTTAATCTAAACAAAACTTCAAGAACACAAATTTTAGTTCTTGAAAACACTATTCACCATCTTCTTTGATGATTTATAGAAAAAGATTGGCTTGGATTTAGAAGCTTAAATTTATAGGAAGTATGTAACTTAACTAGGAGAAGCTAGGATAATTACCTTGCTAAATAGTAAGTGGAGGAACTTGGATCTTCAAAAATTAAGAAAAGGACCCGTGAGCTTCCATGGAGAAAGAAGAAGAGAGAATTTTGTGTTTTGCCTTGTTTTGATTTTTTGGTTGGTTGATTTGGTTTTTGTTTTTGATTTAGTAATTTACCTTCTTGCCCTTGGATTTGTGTGGTTACAAAGCCACCACACCTCCTCCTTCCCATGTCATGCTTATCTCATCCACATGATGTCATCCTTCCTTCCTTGTCTTCTTTCTATTGGTTGGATGACATCATTCCCATTAATCCCTTTGATTAACTTCCTAATCGTTTGCCTAATGACCGCTGATCTGCTATACGGTTCGCTTAACTTTCGTTCTCGTTTATCGTTTGAAGGATCATACCCGGGATCTTATTACTTAGGTTCCCTTAACCTTTCTCAATACATTATATTCCTTTTTATGATCCTCTATTATAATCCTTTAATTTAAATCCTTTTTATCCTGTTACCTCATACTCAATTCTCTCCGTATCTTGTGGATTTCCGGGAAAAACCAAAGTGTTCGGAATTGGATTCTGACGATCTTTACATACACTTATATACTTCATAGAGTACTAATAATATCCCAGAATATCCATATCAGAACCCCTACATAGTGTGGCATGAAAAGTTTTCTCATTCAGCAAAAACACTATTCATAAGGGTTTCAAAAATTTTCCAAAAATTGGGGTTATTACAGTCTCCCCTCCTTAAAAGGATTCCGTCCCGGAATCAGATAGAAAGTGAATAGGGATACTCTCTTAGCATTGCACTTTCTAACTCTCGAGTAAATTTTCCCACATTGTGGTTCTACCATCAAACTCTTACTAGTTTGATAATCCTTCTCCTAAGCACTTGTTCCTTTTCACTCTATAACCCTTCCTGGTTGCTCCATATAGGTTACGTCGGGTTGCATATCTATGCGCTCATATGCCTCTATTTATCTGGCATCTGAATTACACTTCCTTAACATTGATACATGAAACACGTTACGACCTGCTACATGTTCGGGGTTAGGGCTAGCTCATATGCTAACTTCCCAAACGTCTTAATATATCCAAGGGTCCAACAAATTGTAGACTTAGCTTTCCTTTCTTTCCGAACCTCATCAATCCTTTCCAAGGGATACCTATATCATTACTAGGTCCCCTATTTCATACTCTTTATCCTTTCGTGTCAAATCAACATACTTATCATGTCCATCTTGGGCTACTACCAGCCGTCCTCTGATTAGATCTATCATATCCTTGGTCCTTTGGACTACTGCGGGTCCGAGCATCTTACGCTCTACAACTTCATCCTAACATAAGGGAGATCGACATTATCTTCCCTCAAGAATCTCATAAGGCGACATCTCGATAATGACATATGATCTATTATCGTAAGATAACTCAATCCGAATTAAGTGATCATTCCAAATTCTTTCAAGTCTATTGCACAGACTCTCATTATAGCTTTTATCATTAGAGCTTCTGCTTCTCAATACCCATTCTTTTCCAGTTCGTAATCGCTACTACCTTCCGTTCCTAATATTATACGGGTTATACTTTTGCTTGTTAGCATTCTATAACCTTTTAATAACCACGTCAACCTTAGTATCACGAATGTGTTCCCATTCCGCATACTACCACCACTTTATTACTCCTTTTTCAGTTGTTTCTATTTTCCAAAGTTTGATTAATCATGTAGAAGTAAAGGAATTTGTTGAGAGATCACTATGATCATGAACACTTGTTATATCGCATAGTTAGTACAGAAGGTGGCCAGCCTTTAGTACTTGACAAGCAATTAAACAATAGCTGGTATCCTACTCGGCTTCTATCACACAGATAGATAGTCATTCGGCAATACCTCCCCTTCTGGAAGGGTTGTTCTTCTCAGCTTACATGAAATGAAAAGAAGAGAAAAGAACGAATTGAAGAGAATTGTATATTCATAAAAAAATTTTATTGCCATAAAATATCTGGCTTGGAATCTACCTCTGAACTATAGAGGTTTGTCATAGAAGAACAAAACATATATGTATTTATATCAACATCAAGTATTATCGCATCGCATTTTGCATGCTTAAATAATTTTTGCTAATCCGTCCATCATTCTATGGACCCACACTCTTCCTCGAGCTTATACACAATCACCTTTGAAACTCCCTCGACATCGAAAATCGAATCTGGGATCTCATTCTAGACATCATCGTTACTTGAATTCTATGCTTGCACCGCAACCTTCCTCGTATAATAATACGACTCTCTATTGATAAGAAAGAATAATAATTCACTAGGTAGATACTCTACTTAATTAGTCTATCAATGATAACTTATACACTACCACGACCCGATTAGTGGTACTCAATCTCAACACCCATTCCAATACAACTCTCATGGTTGTAATCAGCTCACTACTCGCAGAATCATTGCTGCCTTACTATGGTCCACCACTGACCCACTGTAGTCATTCATTTTTCCATAAAATCTTAATATCTAACCATACGGAGTCTATACATGTTGTATCAAATTCTCCTAAGGAGTTAACATAACCACCAATCACAATTCATGAAGAACACTCCAAACTCTGACGTACTTTCATGACATGAAGCAGATAAAAGTGCAGAAGAGTTTCAATCAAAGCAACGATAGCAGGTTAATACCATTCTTAATCATATGCCTTCGATAGAAGACTTAACTCAAAGGTTCGTTTAGTCCTTTTGAAACATGGTCCAGGCTCATTCTCAAGATAGTACCTCCTAAGATAGATTGCCCGCTCCTGGCGATTACACGAATTAAACCTTTACCGAACTACTATTACGGTTGGGTATTGCACAGTCATCAGAAGGAATGTCAATCTTCCAAACCATAATACAACCTTCATAGCTTTAACCATCATCACTGTATTCCTTTGGCACAAGCGCCTATAATTATCCTTTTACCGTTAAAGTGTCGGCCACCTCTTTGGCCTTTCCTGATAGTAATAGTTCCTTATAATCAATGTCTTTTAACCACCTTCAACTAAATTTTCTACCTCATTTCAATCACAGCTTATGTGAAGATGTTTTCCTTAAAATTTTTTTTCCATAAGTTATTGCCTCAATCTTTAGAGGTTAATCACTGTCACGACTGACTCTCAATCATACTTAGAACATTTTTTATCTTAAGTCCTAATTGCCCTGAACAATTTCGACCATTACTGGTTCGATCCATACTTTCTCGTGGTTTAACACGTGCCCCACTTGGCATCATTATAATTATGTCATATTTCCTTTATCAACATTTTTATTCTTGAGAATTTCGAATATTTCCTTTCTCCTTGTAAAACCTCTAAGGTTATCCTTCAATCGTTCCTCCTGTATTCCCTATATACAGGGCATATCAAAATACCATTTACTAATACTAGAACCATTGTCTATATACTTCTGAAAAATTTTTCCACTGATCCTTAAAGGTTATTATTACCTTAATCCTTTCCAATTCATACTGTCCAAACTCATACTATCCCTATTAAGGGTGAAATGCCAACCTTTATGCATTCCCCTAGGATTCGTTTTAAGTTACCGATGTTCTATCCTTAATTCCACCTTTAAAAAGGTACAAGCATCCTTCCATGGATAAATAAAGTCATATATCCCTGATAAGGGTATCTTATTCAATCATTTCCACCTCGATAGTCTATACCGAATTTCACAATAGCATCCTTATTCAAGTTAAGGTCAATCCACATGGCCTCCAAAAGATAAAAATGGTTATCCGCTTTTCTTTCCTGATTTGGTAATGATCACATGGATGATCTGGAAGATATTGGTCGTGTTCAACGTGAACTTCTTCTTAATAAATCCTTATTTACTTTTGTTGTTTATCTCAACAGTCATCTCAATGTTGGGATATCTTTCATACCTGGCGTCTCCCTTCCTGGGTATCAAGCCACCGGTCTTACACTTCACATTCTTGAAGGTCACTTCCTTCATCCAATTTTCTTAATTTCTTACTTTCTTGCCTCCTCAGTCTATCTGCGTCTCATTATTTATCCTTCGAACTATCTCAAGGTTTCTTCGAATCCTCCCAACTTACAGGGGATAATATATATGTATCTCTTATACCTTCAACCATCAATTTAACTCATGGTATATCACCCTCATCCTGACGATTACATACTTTTCTATGTCTATTGCTACGAGTCTTTAGGGTTTCCTCATACCCAACTCCCTTATCATTCCTCAAACTCTATTGCCTTTATATTCCTTTCCACTTCAGTTCCTTTTTATTTTCCTTTCTCTTATCATTATTTCATGAACCAACACAACATAAGCATTGATTTCATACATCCCGTCATTCTGGATTCGTGTCCTCAGAACGAATCTTGATAACTTTTACAACTTAGGTTCATAATTCATCATACTCGTCTGTCTTTGTTCTGTCTCTAAAGCTTTTACACTATCTCCATAACCTTGGGAAGTACTTTCCTAAAAACAATTGACTGAACTTAAATCAGTTTATCATAACCTCTGGCTCCGTGCCTTTCTTGGTCTTTCACCAGCGGGTGGTCTCTCTCTTAGGAGGGTAAGTGACAAAAACAGTCCTTTTGAGATTCGCCAATCATTTAGAATCTCAAATGATTCCTATATTTCCTTTAGCCAGGCTCTTGCCTCGGCTGGGTCGGCTTGTTCCATGGAACTCTGAGAGCTTAGCGACTTAAAGGTCCTGAAAGAATTTCTCACCGCACTGTCTCCTCAGGGTGGTGGTTGGGGATAATAGTCTAAGTTCTTTTTAGACAGGTCCATGAATTGCCGTATAGGAGTACCGTCTCGGGTCTCCTTTCCTTACTCGACTTTCTGTTTCCTTATTATGAAATGTTTCATCCTACTCCCCATAATCGGGGTCATCTTTTAATTTAAAATCCTCATTTTCCACTCCATTATGTCATGGGTTCCTTCTATCTTGATGGCGACCTCCCTGACTATCGCGTTCAGGGTTTGCTCTAAATCTTATTCCTCAACTATGGCTCTCATCTAAGTTCTCATCCTTACACTCTTGAACTTTCGGAACCCAAATTCTATAGGAATAGCTCATTATTCCCTTATCATCTTTCTCGATATTAATCTTTTATCTAATTGTTGGCTCTCTGCCTTCATTCATAACTTTTTCTGACACAATATGATCTTTTCCAATAATTCGGGCTGTATTGCAATCTCAAACAGCTTTTCGGTACCGGCTCCGGTTACCTTCACTACTATTTCCATTTTCTCAAAATCTCTTATAAACTCTCCAAAAGACATTATCATCTTGAGTCTCTCCTTTTTACTAAGGGCATCAGCCACCACATTGGCTTTCCCCCGAATGATAAAGAATCTCATAATCATTATTCTTGATTAGCTCTAACCGCCTCCTCTGGCGTATGTTGAGCTCTTTCTACGCAAAAATGTACTAGAGCTCCTATGGTTTGTGTAAATCTTGCACTTCTCTCCATACAAGTAGTGCCTCCAATCTTTAGGGAAAAACTATTGCCACGAGCCCAAGCTCATGGGTGGGGATATCGAATTTTATACTTCCTTAATTGTCTTGACGCAGACGCGATTATCTTGCTGTGCTTATATAAGAAGCACCCTAATTCCTTATGCGAAGCGTCACTTACAAATCACAAAATCTCCTTTTTCCATCCGGCAACGCCAGCATAGGGGCCATCACCAATCTTTGCTTCAGTTCTTGAAAGCTGTTCTCGCATTTCTCTGTCCATTCAAACTTCTCAGTCTTACGAGTAAGCCGCGTTAAAGGGGCTACTATCTTTACAACTTGAACGAACCTCCGGTAGTGACCGGCCAATCCTACCTCTGGTAGTCGACCAAACCATGGTCATCAATTCATCAGTGGTCCTTTATCCAATCCTGTCAGGATCCTCCATGGGATCCTCCTCAACAACTATCCCTTCTAGGACAACATCCTCAACCGCTAAATCCTCAATATCAATATCATCCGGTCCTGCATTAGGACACTCTATCGGATCCACAATCCGATCTCCAATTAGTAATAAAACATCATCACACTGTTGCTCCTCAACCTCAGGGTTCGGAGTTCCGCTACCATATACGATAACGAACTACGCTCCTATCACGATATTTATAAGGGTTCCCATAAGGGTTTTAACTGTCAGTACTACGTTAGGTAGCCCGACTATGAACTTGGCAAGAGTTCTTATTATCTTAGTGAACTTATTATCTTAACGTCCCATCATCTCTGAGGTTTATAACGCTTGGCTCTGATACCATTTCTGTAACACCCCCAGATCCGGGGTCAGGGATCCGGGTCGTCACGGTCTTTCTTTCCACAATATCACTTCACTTAATTAATAATAAATAACCTTATGCTGTGACCCCACACTAACACACACCACAACCCGTTATAGTCTCAGAGATGAAATTTAAATAAGTACAAGTCTTTGAATCCACAATTTAAAAGTTATTACAACCCAAAATGATTACTTGATAAATTTACAGTTAATTGCCATTATCTGCCACAAGTTATAATTATACATAATTGATTCTCAAAAGTAGATGGTCTGATCTACAATAGATCTACCTCTGCAGCTATAGCAGCTACAACATCAACGGGAAGACGCGGGACGCTTCCCACGCGCTTGCGCTGGGTCTGCTGGAGTCTGGCCATCTTTCCTAACTGTTGTTGTGTGATGAAGAAATAAAGCAAGGGTGAGCAGCAAGCCCACCAAAATAATATGTATAATGATTTACAATATATGAGCCTACTCATAATACTCATGAAAGTCTTGGTCAAAAGAAATGAACCAAGTTTGATATCTTAATGCGATGAAGTCGCAAAATATTCAGTATATATACATATATACTTTTCAAAATATTGGAAGTCCTCTTCCATGCATAATATACACAAAGTCCCAGTGTATAACTGTATATAAAAAAATATCGTTGCAAGGTGATCTCATATATCTAACCTTGTCTCAACGTTTTTCTGAAAATCTTTGTCATTCATAAGACAATTATTAATTAGATATAAGTTTAAAAGATGAAGTTACCAAATACTTCACTACACTTATATCATTCCCAAATACTACTTGAACTACCACCGTTCAAGTTATAACCAGTTTCAAAAGTTCATCCCACTGATGAGACCACAAGATAAGACTTGAATAGATTCAATCTTTGAAATATTATTGAATGAAAAAGTTATGAGATACTTTATTTAGTCCTGATATATATACATATCCACATATATATATATCCCGAAAACATTTCCTGGAACCTCTGTTATGTGAAGTATGAACAGAGTTCGAAACATCCAATGAATTTTGGAAAGGAAAAGAATTTTGGCATAAACCCGATATCTCGCTGATCAGGCAAAGATACCTATAAGTAACCTTTTCTACTAGTAGATGGACGAATTCCCCACTGGTCATCACCCTGGTCATAATTAAGACCTATGCTGGACTGCCACTCAGCCACCTATGCATTTGATGGACTCCCACTGAGCCACTTACACAATAATAGACCGTACCTCGGCCTGTCGCTTATGCCGACTCAATCAAATGGACTTACTTCCCGAACATTGGGCAAGTAATCAAATTATTTTCTCAAAACAGCAACCTCGTTGCGAATATAAAATACACCACAGAGCCGGATTCCCCAGGTTTTGAGCGAGTATTTAAATCCCCTTAAAAGGAAGATCTTAAATAAAAAAAAAGAGTTTTGGGATCCGCTCTGACTTTTACAAATCATTTTGAAGATTCGAAAACACTTTAAAGAGTGTTTGGAGTAAGACTGATTTAATGAAGTAAATCAGTCCCCAGAATATTAGAAAATATCTGAATATTATTAATTAAATAATATTCCCATAAAGAATAATCTTTATAAAAATAATTGAAGTAGAAGTATTAAATTTATACTTGAAACGAGTATTAAATAACCCAAGATATACTTATATGAAAGTATTATCTTTATTTGAATAATCGAAAATAAGTTTGATTATTTACACCTTATTCTTTAATAAAATAAAGAATATATTTCCGCAAATAATCGGAGTCATAGATCCTCAAATGAATATTCAAATAATATTCAATAAATAAAATAAGCTGAGTCATAATACCTCGAATGAATATTATAAATAATATTTATTAAATAAAATAAAGGAGTCATACATCCTCAAATGAATATTCAAATAATATTCAATAAATAATATAAAAGAGTCATAAGCCCTCGAATAATATTCGAAATAATATTCAAATAAATAAATAAAGTTAAAGTTATCGAATAAACCTTATTCGATTAATAGTTTGGAAAACTATAACCATATATATATATATATATATAAATATATATATATATATATATATATATATATATATATATATATATATATATATATCCATATCCATATATACAAGATTACTCGGGATCCTCGACTCCCGGTTTTTTTAGAAAATATTTTCACCTTTGGGTCCCTATACTAAGGGTATATGCAAGTTACCGCTATTCTCTAGCATAGGTATTATCAACTGAACCAACAGATATAAATTTCAAGAATATGAAACAGGCATGCATATATACCATATCACATGCTACAATATATCGCAAGAATTTGCTAAATAACCAACATGCATCTATCGCAAGATAATGCATATACATATATTTACATCACAACAACAGTATAACGGTAGAAAACTTGCCTGAGCGACTGGGGGTTACGAATGGCTCGGGACGAGTCTGGTAACCTATAAACAACAAGTAAGTTGGAATTAAACCAAAGTCACTTGTGAATCTATACTTTAACTAACTTAGACTCTAATGCTTGTTTTGCGCTCACTGATTCGCTTAAGTCACTCGGGTACCCTCGGCTCCACCATTTTTAATAATTTAACCTTTACGAGTTTTAAAGCGATTCCTTCGCGAGTGTCTTACCAACTGCCTAACACACTTACCATAAATGTTTCATGCATTAATTAACCCTTTTTGGTCTTTAACCTATGTTTCAAAGTAAGGCGAGGGGAAAAGTTTCGTTCGCGAAATGCCGTTACTTGAAACGGTCGTTTCTCCTAAACCGTGCATCGGAATCGAACGAACTACATATCAAAACGAAGCTCGTAACATGAGCTATCTAAACATGGCAGTGGTCATAATCTAGCAGGGGGTTCTCGGGTCCTAATGTTATGCACAAAAACAGTCCAAAGAAAATCGGACGTTACGACGGCTATGTTTACGCGATTTCCAATATTTTTAAACCATTCAAACCCATTCCAAATCAACCCCAAATCCAACCTCAAATCCATCATACAACAAACATCCATCCTTATCACATCATAACAATCCCAACAAATCCACATTAACCATTTATACTATTCTTTATCATGAATTTAAACTACACTTAAGTTCATTAATCAACAACCAAGATTTACAACTTCAAAAACAACCCAAAACCCATTAATCTCTACATACACAATCATCAAGCCTCTCATGAACTCTAATACTCATTTTATGCTCTTAACTTTCAATAACAAAGCTTGGTTAAGAGATTATACCTTCCTTGGAGAGTGGAGAATCAAGGGGATGGCTTGGAATCATCTTTAAAGCCCTTATCCAAGCTTAATCTAAACAAAACTTCAAGAACACAAATTTTAGTTCTTGAAAACACTATTCACCATCTTCTTTGATGATTTATAGAAAAAGATTGGCTTGGATTTAGAAGCTTAAACTTATAGGAAGTATGTAACTTAACTAGGAGAAGCTAGGATAATTACCTTGCTAAATAGTAAGTGGAGGAGCTTGGATCTTCAAAAATTAAGAAAAGGACCCGTGAGCTTCCATGGAGAAAGAAGAAGAGAGAATTTTGTGTTTTGCCTTGTTTTGATTTTTTGGTTGGTTGATTTGGTTTTTGTTTTTGATTTAGTAATTTACCTTCTTGCCCTTGGATTTGTGTGGTTACAAAGCCACCACACCTCCTCCTTCCCATGTCATGCTTATCTCATCCACATGATGTCATCCTTCCTTCCTTGTCTTCTTTCTATTGGTTGGATGACATCATTCCCATTAATCCCTTTGATTAACTTCCTAATCGTTTGCCTAATGACCGCTGATCTGCTATACGGTTCGCTTAACTTTCGTTCTCGTTTATCGTTTGAAGGATCATACCCGGGATCTTATTACTTAGGTTCCCTTAACCTTTCTCAATACATTATATTCCTTTTTATGATCCTCTATTATAATCCTTTAATTTAAATCCTTTTTATCCTGTTACCTCATACTCAATTCTCTCCGTATCTTGTGGATTTCCGGGAAAAACCAAAGTGTTCGGAATTGGATTCTGACGATCTTTACATACACTTATATACTTCATAGAGTACTAATAATATCCCAGAATATCCATATCAGAACCCCTACATAGTGTGGCATGAAAAGTTTTCTCATTCAGCAAAAACACTATTCATAAGGGTTTCAAAAATTTTCCAAAAATTGGGGTTATTACAAATTTGGCCAAAGATTTTTACCATTCTTGAAAGCTTGAGATGTGTTCTTGAGGATGGTGGGGTCTTGGAAGTGCTTGGTGTGATTTTTAGAACCTAAAACCACCATTGAAATCAAGAAACCAAAGAGAGGTTACTATTCATACTATTCACTAGTGAGTTTCTTGAATTTATTTCACCCATCAAACCATGATAAAAAGAGATGAAAGAATTTTCTTACCTTATTTTAATTGTTAGAAGGCTTGAGAATTAATGGGAGAATTTAACAAGAGCTAGAACTTGGAGTTTTGAATTTGAATTCTCTCCTTTTTTCATTAGGGCCGAATGGAAGCATCAAGGGGGGTATTTATACTCCTCTTGGTTGCTTAGCTTTGTTGATTTGCTAGGTTGCTTCTAGGAAGATGGGTTGATATCTTGCACTTGACTTTATTCATCCTATTATAGCATTCTAGGTTGATTCTTGGTTGCAAATCTTAGGGACAAATCTTTGTAGCTTGCTAGCTTACAAGCTAACTACATGGTTTAGCTTCCTCAGCACACTATTTTTCTAGCTAGCTTGGTCATCCTATGGTTAGCTCACTATTTGATGTAGTAACCATGGTTACTTCCTTACCATGGTTTAATTAGTGCCTTACGTTTATTTAATCGTTTACGCGTTCGCTCGGTTGCTTAAACGTTTTCGTAATACTTACTCGTAAATGGTTCGCGACGTAATTCCTTTTGTATTCATTCCTTATATTTTTAATTATCCTACTTGAATATAAATCTGTAGGGTTTTAATCTCATAATTATATTGTGATTCTCGTAATCCTCGATGAGTCGTAAATACGGTCGTTTTTCAAAGTTCGTTTTCTTCGAAAACTAATAGCGTTTACATACACTCATTTGATACGTATAGTCGTAATATCAAATCCGAAACTCATTTTCTCATGCACTACATAGTGTGGGCTCAAAGGTTTTTCCCGTCTGTTAGGGTTACTATTCATTTAAACATTTTACAATGTCTCAAAAATTCGAGTTATTACACGGCCTTAAGTTCTGATATAAGTTCTGACTTCAGTAAGTTTTGATTTCCAGTAAGTCCTGATATTAAGTTCTGAAAACTAAACACAACAGATTAGACATGACATCTCAAATATATCTAACACTCTTTATAGCTACTAAGTGAGATTCTCTAGGATCAGCCTGAAATCTAGCACAAAACAAGTAGCAAATATTATATCTGGCATACTAGCTGTTAAATATAAAAGTGAGCTAACCATGCCTCTATAACTTGAAATATCCACAGACTTTTCAGTAGTGTTTAATTCAAGTTTAGTGACAGTGGCCATGGGAGTTTTTGCAGATGTGCAATCCATTAAGTCAAACTTCTTTAAAAGGTCATGAATATATTTGGTTTGACTGATGAATATTCCATCACTAACTTGCTTAACTTGTAAACTAATAAAGTAAGTTAGTTCTCCCATCATGCTCATTTCATATTTACTTTGCATTAATTTGGCAAACTTTTTACAAAGTTTCTCATCTGTAGAGCCTAATATAATATCATCTTCATAAATCTGAACAAGTACACCAGAGCCATTAACATTTCTAAAGAATTAAGTTTTATCAACAGTACCTCTTGTGAAATGATTTTCTAAGAGAAACTTTGACAAAGTGTCATACCAGGCTCTAGGTTCTTGCTTTAATCCATAAAGTTCTTTCAAAAGATAGTAGACATATTCTGGAAAGTTGGGATCTTCAAAACCAGGAGGTTGACTGTCATAGACTTCCTCCTCCAAATCTTCATTCAGAAAGGCACTTTTGGCATCCATTTGATAGAGCTTGAAATTAGCATGGGCTGCATAGGCATCCATTTTTATGTTCCATAAAAATCTATTCCTTCTTGTTGACAATTTCCCTTAGCAACCAATCTGGATTTGTTCCTGACTACTATGTCATTTTCATCCATCTTGTTTCTGAATACCCATTTGGTGTCAATAGGATTTCTTCCTTCAGGTTTGGGTACCAACTTCCACACCTTATATTTTTCCAATTGGTTTAGCTCTTCGTGCATGGATGACACTTTGTCTCTCGACGGATGTTGAATTATGTGCTTCATTTGTTGTAGATTTTTCCTCATTATCCTTAGATATTATTTCTTGATCACTTTCATCTTCACTATCATCACAAATTATCTCAACATTGTCAAATTTGAGGCTTTCATAGAAACCTTCATCTTGCAGTCCTTCAATCTTCTTATCATCAAACACAACATGTACAGATTTCATAACAATGTTGGTTCTGAGATTGTAGACTCTGTATGCTTTTCCAACTACATACCCAACAAAAATACCCTCATCTACTTTGGCATCAAACTTTCCATGCTGCTCAATTTGATTCTTTAGAATATAGTATTTGCAGCCAAAGACACGAAGAAAGTTTAATGTTGTCTTCCTATTCTTGAACAATTGATAGGGAGTCATGCATTTTGCTTGATTGACCAAGGAAATGTTTTGAGTGTAGCATGCAGTATTTACAGCTTCTGCCCAAAAATATGTAGGTAACTTTAATTCTTCCAGCATTATCCTTACAGCTTCATTAAGAGATCTATTCTTTCTTTCCATCACTCCATTTTTTTATGGAGTTCTTGCTGCAAAAAACTCATGCATGATCCCATTCTCTTCACAAAACAATCTCATCACAAAATTCTTGAATTCAGTTCCATTGTCACTCCTGATTCTTCTAACTTTGAGATCAAGATGATTGTTGACTTTCCTTATGTGATTGATGATGATTTCACTAGCTTCATCTTTAGATTTGAGAAGATATGTCCAAGAGAACTTTGAGAAATCATCCGTAATTACTATCTTTTATTTGAGATGGACAACACATTGACTGGTCCAAATAAATCCATGTGCAGAAATTATAAGGGTTCTTTAATTGTTGATTCAAGCTTCTTTTTTAATGATGCCTTGATTTTCTTTCCTTTCTGGGAGGCATCACACAATCCATCCTTTGAGAATTCCACTTGAGGAATGCCTCTTACCAAATTTTTCCCGACTAGTTCATTCATAGTCTTGAAGTTAAGATGGGACAGCTTCTTGTGCCATAGCCAACTTTCATCTTGACTTGCCTTGCTGAAAAAACAAGTGACAGATTCTTCATTTGATGAGTTGAAGTCAGCTAGATACATATTTCCTTTTTTCACTCCAGTGAGAACCACTTTTTTTCTTTTCTTGTTGGTCAACATAGGCTTCAGAGTTGAATGTTACTGAGTTACCCTTATCACAAAGCTGGATGATACTCAACAAATTATGCTTGAGTCCATCCACTAGGGCAACTTCATCAATGATAACATTGTCTTTAGAAATCAAGCCATATCCCACAGTATAACCCTTGCTGTCATCTCCAAAAGTGATACTTGGGCCAGCTCTCTCCTTGAACTTAGTGAGCAGGGTGGAATCACCAGTCATGTTCCTTGAGCACCCACTATCCAGATACCAGAGATTCCTTCTATTTCTCTGCATATATCAAAATCAAATCAAGTTGATTTTGGTACCCAAGTTTCCTTGGGTCCTGCCTTGTTAGCCTTTTTCTTAGGTTTCTTAGGCTTGTCCTCATTTGACTTAGGAACTGAGATTCATCCTTAGTCATGTAAGTATAACCTTTAAAACCATTCATCATTATAGTATAATCATGAACAGATTGGTTAACATGGAATGGCATACTATGTGCAAACATGTTATTCCGTAATGGCATGCTAAATGGCATTTGTGACATACTAAATGCAGCATAATAAGGATTAGGTGCAAATGGCTTATTAGCATATTGTGAAGATAAATTATGTGCAGGCATAACAGGAAACTGTGATATGGACATATTGGGAAATGAGGGAGGTGTAGACATAGATGCAGGCATAGCAGATTTGTAATTAACAGATAAATGATTAACACTATCACACTTAACATGGATTTTTCTAGGAGCATATTTGTCAGGTGTGTAGTTGTTATGTTTGTTAATATCTACTTTTCCATTTCTATTATTTTTCTTTTTTGAGTCTGCTTTAACATCAATTTTCTCCAATCTGTCATTCAATTGCTTGATTGACAGATGTCCTACATTAGCTCTCGTGTTTCCCTTGACTTGACTTGTTTCTCCTATAACAAAGTTCTTGGAAACCAATCCATATTTCTCATTTAACTTAGCTACCTTGGATTTGCTAACTGGATTTCTTTCACTCGAGGGATGTGATTCCTTTTTAACTCTCGACGGATAATCTTCATTATCTGTTGAATCCACATCCGTTGAATGTCCTTCTTCCAACTTAGGATCCAGTTTATCCTTCTTATTTTTCCAGGCTTCTTCACAAAAGGACTATATACCTTGAACTTTGGTAATTTGAGTATGGACATCTCTAGATGATTTCCAAGCCTTAATTACCTCTTGTTCATGTTAAAGTTTCTTTCTTAAAATCTCCTCTTTATTTAAGGATTTAGTCAGTTCATCTTTTGTAATCTTGCACTCTATCTTCAGTTTCTCAAACTTAACAAATTGAGTTTCTAACACATTGTTTCATTCACTCAAAACCAAATTGTTCTCTTTAATCTTAGTGTTTTTTAGTGAGTGATTTGAGTGTAACACGCATATGATATAATTCTGTTGACATGTCATTTATAGCATCATTACACTCATCTTTAGATAAATATGCTAGATTAGTGGTGATTACCTGATTACCGGATGAACTAACCTCTATTTTATCTGATTTGACCATAAGTGCTAGATTAATATAGCTTGTATCCTCATCTAATCCATCTGCAGCCCAGTCATTTACCCGAGTTAGAAAAGCCCTTTCCTTCTGTTTGAATAACTCAAATAATTTCTTCTTGTAATCCACAGGCTCAAACTTCTTTCTATCAGAATCATGCTTTTTGCATTCACGTGCAAAATGATCTCTCAAGCCACACTTGAAACATTTGAATTTTGACTTGTCAGCCATGTTTCTATTTGGCTTGGATGCTCCAAAGTTCTTCTTGAATTTGAGCTTGGCAAACCTTCTGGATAGAAAATCCAGATGTTCATCTATGTCATCCATATCATCTTGACTAGGATGGTCTTCATGTTCAGCTACTAGCCCTTTTCCTTTGCCTCCACAAACTCTAGGATTTGGTGCAGATTCAACAGCTTCTACCTTCATCTCTTTCTCTCTCTCTTGCTCAGCAACCAATGTAATGGATCCTCCCTGATTCCTTCCTTTTTCCAGATGTTCATCTTGTTCTATCTCAAGCTCATAGGTCTTTAGAATTCCATACAGTCTATCCAACATGAATTCCTTGTAATCTTGGGAATTGCTAAGAGAGACTATCATAGGCTTCCATTTCTTTGGTAGAGATCGAAGGAATTTGAGATTAGAATCCTTTGTCTAGTAGATTTTTCCATGCATCTTTAGAGCATTTAGTAGTTTTTGAAATCTACTAAAAATGTCATTTAATGTTTCACTGTCTTCATAATGAAAGTGCTCATACTGCTGAATCAAGAGTTGCATCTTGTTTTCCCTTACTTGCTCAGTTCCATCACATAAAACGTGAATTGTATCCCAGACATCCTTAGCAGTTTTGCAATTGATGATGTTGTCAAACATGTCACAATCAACACCATTAAACAAAATGTTTATGACCTTCTTGTCCTTATGAACTTGCTCAATATCTGGATCAGACCATTCTGCTCTAGGCTTTGAGATAGACTGCTCATTGCCTGTAGTAGCTCTCATTGGAACATGAGGGCCTTTCTCAATACAATCCACATGTGCTTCATCTTGAGAGAGGAGATGCAGGTGCATTTTCACCTTCCAGTGGTGATAGTTATTTTTATCCAGAAATGGAATTTTTACTCCAACATATTTTCTACTTATCTTGTTAGTTGATGTGATCTTTAAACTCTTTGTACTTCAAGAGCTTGCTCTGATACCAATTGTTATTCCCAAATGATGATCTAACAAAGAATTACAGAAGGGGGGTTGAATATAATTGTGGTTCTTTTTCGATTTCAAGAACTACTCTATCTCAAATATATAACAGTGTTTGATTAAGCAAGAGTGCGGAATGAAAATATTTATGTAATCAAACACAAAGTATTAAAAACTTTCTGGTGGATTGAACTTTTCCACTAGAGATATATATAAGATTGAGAACTCTGTGATGCAAGGTTTGCACACAGCTGCTTACAAGTAGAATTACAAGGAAAAGAGAAATTCTTCACAGATAGAGCTTTTTTATTTCTCTTGTTGATTGCTTAATTTACTACTAGCTACTCTTGATTTATATATTACCAAGATACAAGTGAATAAGAAAAAATAATAAAATAAAATTTTTCTTTGTCTAATCACATGCTTCTTCATATCTCCATCCAATATCTTTGATTGTCTTCAAGTAAGCATGGAAATGGAAATGCTTCTTTGTTATCTGAAACCTGTATATAGGCTGCCACATTCCATTCACTACTAGAAAAAGTAGAATAGACATCGGCTCTTAGACATCGGTTGCTCCTGGAGCCAATGTAAAAGGTTTTTTAGACATCGTTTTTAATCAACCGATGTCTTTTGTTAATATATACATCGATTTTTTAGCCCAACCGATGTTATAAGTCTATTTTAAAAAAAATGATTTAGCACACCTTCCCCATTTCCCCTTAACCAAATATTTCGTTCCCTCTTAAAAATCCCCCGATTTTTCCTTCAATTTTTTTAAGTATCCAAATATCCCCCTTCCTTATCTAAAAACATAAAACAAAAATAAAAACACTAATCATTCTCGATTCTTCTCTCTCTTCTCTCTCTACTCTCTTGACTGAAGAACTCTCTACACTCATTTCTATCGACTAGAGAACTGACTCTATATGCTCTTTGTGCCCGACTCTCTCCTCTCTATCGATCTAATACCTCCCTCCCCAACCCAGTTCTCTCCAACTCCGCTCTCTTTTCTTCGGAGGTTGAAAAAGTATTAAAAAGGTCAGAATCGGAGTTTATTTAAAGCTTAAATCGGAGTTTAAAGTTTAAGGAGGCCAAAGCTTGAATTGGGTAATCTTTAAAATTCAATTTTTGAAATAGGGGGTTTAATCTGAAACCCTGATTTTTTAATTAGTTAATTTTAATTAGTTTAAATAGTTGATTTGGAACCCTAATTTTTTTAAGGCCTTCCAATCAGTTGTATGCAATTCAATACCTTGTTTTTTTTCTCTTCATTTTTCCCTGTTAAATTTTAATGTGAACAAATGAGATCTGTATTTGTGTGTTGATGTGTGTTTATGAACCGGTGCAATTTTGGTTTTAGAAATGGTGTACTTTCGGAGTGTTTCGCTGCTAAACAAGCTGCTCTCCCGGGCTGTCAGTTATATATTAGTGTTGTTTAATTTTATATGTGATTCTTATGTGTTTGATTTTCTGATTTATTTTTCACAATGTGTTCTGACAGGTTCAACAATCCAATCTCAGTAATACAATGCGTTGGTTTCAAGTGCAAACCTCGACTTTTGATCTCGTATTTGACTCTCTTTCTCTGTTTCTTGTTTATTTATGTAATAGTTGCACAACATTTATATGCTAGTTTCTGTGGCACAAAATACTTTTTAGATGTTTTCAATACAAATCCCAGTGGATTTTTGAATATTTTATGTATACGGGTCTCTATTGGTGGTTCCGATTTGTGAATATTTGTGAAGATCAGTGAAAGAATGAAATTTCTTCAGGATCTTGAACCAGGTTGCAGCAAGGTTAGTTTATTCAAAAAATAATTGGGTAACTGTTAACTATAGCTCCTTATACATGTAAAGTGCTTCTTTTGAAGTTCACTCAAGATTGCTGTTGATATTTCCAGGTCAATGGTAAAGCAATTATGTTGGATGGAATCATTAATGATGTTCAATCACTTTTTCTTAAAATATTTTCAAATTGCACAAAAATACCTCTATTTGTATTCGACCTCTTGTTAAAGAAGCGACGTGGCACTAGGGTACAATACTAGGCAATTGTTACTTTATTCTAATATTTGTTTTAAAATTGTCCAAATTTGATCCATTCACATAATCTCATTCAGTCATTCTTGAATTTTGCAATTTTGGAGAGCTCGTCAACTGCTTCAACCATGTGATCTAGCCGGGCGACAAATTCAATAATCAAGGAGGTAAAGGTACCCAGCGATAGTGTTGTGGTGCTCTCTAACGCCTTCATTCGTGTAACAGGGTTTGCTTCAAGCCGTCCTTCCTCCTCAAATGCATCCACTTCTCTAGACGGCCAAGAATGGAGTCTTCTTGATTGCTTCCTCATCATTTCATGGTAAGATTCAACATGTGGTGTCACGGGGATCATTACAGGCGTGTCTTGATTAGCTGGAGAAAGTTTATGCTCTGGGACCCCATTGTCAAGTTCAGCCAGTTGCTCCGATAGTTCAGAGAGTGGGGGCGTAAAAGAGCGTGAGAGTTTGGGGAGTAGCTTAGCTGAGTTATCTGGTGCATCATTAGTAGAAGCAAGGAGATATAAATGTAGGTCAATGGCGTGTTGAATTCGTTCTGTTGAGCTATGAACGCCTTTTATTAGGTCAGTGTTGAGGTTTCTTGTCATGTCATTTATGTTTTTCCCTAAACATCGAACTAGCTCTGCAGCCTGATTTGTTGCCTCTTGGATCTCTGTCTGAAATGCTAATCTTAGATTCTAGGGTGCCTGTATAGAATAAAAGGTAATGTATGTCAGAAAAAAATAGTGAGTATATGTCAACTCTTGTTATAACTACACATACAAATATATAATTATTGTTCCCTTCATATGCTATTAGCAGGTCGAGGCCGTTTGTTTCTATTTTTTCAATCTGGTAAATGGGAATTAGTATGCTTTTAGGTATGATCAGAAGAAACTCATTTCCACTCATCAACAATCCAAGAGCCCCCTAATTTTGATGAGTTAGGTTTTATCTATACTTCAAGTAGACATGTTTATGTCAAAAATTTTAATTCCCAATTTTTTGAGACCCATCTAAACTCACGTAATTTGTTAATTAGTTTGTTTCTATTGCAGATAAAGCCCGTTCATAGTTGTAGCCAAAAAGAGGAACAAATGCATAATACTCCCGAATTGCCTCACTACATACTTCAGATATATGTAGATTCCCATTCCATAGATTGCCTCACTACTTTGAATTGTCCTGGTGAAACAAAAGCAGTTCATCCTAAAGCAAAGTGCTGGAAATACTATTGGGATGTAGGTATGGAATTTTTATTTTATAATTGCAAATTACATTCACCGCACCAACAATTTAGGATTTTTATTTAAGCTGATGAAATTAAGGCCCATGGCATAACCCAATAATCGCAGCAGTATAAGTGCAGGCATATTAAGTTATAAAAATCCTCAGAGAGGTTGTCAAAGGTTGCTGAATAAATAATTTTGGTTTATAGAATAAGTTCTTAGAATATATTTTCCTTCCTATTCTATTCCCTTGATAAACTGATGTTTAACTTTCTCTTGATAAACTGATGTTTAGCTAGCATGTCCAGCTAATAGCGACCTTAAATTAAACACGACAATATGGTTTCTAAATTCAGCTTGAAATAAATACCTAAAATATGTCAACTACACCTTATTCTTAAAATATATGCAATTTGACGCAGATCATTCAATCACGAGCTGGCCCTTCTTCTACACTTGGCTTTCATCCTGCAATGTCTATGCCTTATGCTCCAATGCATCTGGCACAAACTGGATTAATTCAAGCCGGTCTTGCTGGCATGGGACCTTCTCCAGATGAACTTCGGAAAGCCTTACTTCCCATTTGACCTCCATGAGTGGAGGATATAAAGAGCCTAATTCTCAGGTTACTTCTAGTCATGTTTTGACCTTCTTCTCTGTTGCACACACACATAAATTATTTATGCCCATTTGGTAGTGTGCAACAAAATCTTTTGCAGCTCTCTATTACGTAACACTGATAAACACAACACTTTGATAATGTTTGTAATCCACGAATTCTCAATTTCTAAACTGCATTGGAATCAAAATATATGTAGTAGGTTGAGCAAGTTTCACTGGATAGCAGGTTGCAAATAAAATCTATATTATTCTTCTTTTCTCGTCTCTGTTCATGAATATATCTATATTATTCTTCTTTTCTTGTCTCTGTTCCCAGTAAAAATACTCTTTACCATGAATTCCTAAACACACAATTAAACTAATTCTTCTTTGGGCTTCCCATTATCAGTTCTCTCAAAGATAACATCTCATTTGTTTATTATTGATCAGAATGGAATTGTTGGCAGAACAGGTGCTGGAAAGTCAAGCATTTTAAATGTGTTATTTCGCCTTAATCAATTCTCCGGAGGTCATATTTTGGTCGATGGAGTAAATATTGCTAATATTTTATTAAGAGACCTTCATTCCCATTTCTCTGTTGTTCCACAGCCTCCATTTCTTTTTGAAGGATCTTTAAGGTACATGACTATGTGTTACTTGTTATCATACTTTCTGAAGAAGCATGTATAATTGAGCTTAAATCTAGAGATTAAATTGTCAACTCTCAGATATATGTTTTTCGTAATATAAGTTACCCTGATGATGATTCTTTAAAACAAATTTAGGGACAACTTAGATCCATTTGGGGTGAATAGCAAAGCAACCCTGTGCCCATCACATGATTTGCTCGAAAGTATAAACTTATATCTTATTTAATGATTTATTTCATACAAATGGGGATTGATTGTGATGCTTCTTTAAGAATTACCAGAAACTTACACACTTAAAAGCCAAGAACAACAATAATTATGAAAAATCAAAAGAATGTTTCAAAGTTTGAGTCACCTCTTGATATCTGTTGGTTTGGATTTTTTTGTAGAATAGTGATCACCTGTCCAGTACTGTTCCTTTTTCGATTCGAAGACTTGGCTTATACACAGAATTTGGTGGTCCAATCCCTTATAGACCAAGTATAGATCAGCCGAAGGCTTGGCTTTTGCAGTTCAACGGTCTGTACAGCTTGAGGCCAACATTTCCTTTGACTAGTTTAGTTGGCAAATGATATGTGTGTAATCAGCTGTCATTTATTACATAGATGTATGAATGGTATTATGGGCATAGATACGAGAATTATAAGTTTTTAGTTTTTTCATCGTTATAGGATTTGATTGGCTTGATTTGATAATGATAATTGGAGTTAATTTTAATAGTTTTTTCTTTTGACAATTTTTTTGGCATCTATATTTTTAAAATATGCAATGTTTATTTCACAGAAAAATGATGTTAATTTAACATAATAACCTCAGTTTTAGTAGTATGTATACATCAGTTCACATAGAAAAACTGTTGTTAAATACCGTAACAGACAAAGGTTTTAGATTAAAAAACCGATGATAAAGAGTACATTAGACAACGTTTGTATACAAAATAGTGATGTTAATTATATTGATAGACATCAGTTTCATCTACTATAGAAATCAGTTGTTTAATAAAACTGATGTTAAAACTATTAGTAACATCATTTTATTATAAAATCCGATGTCAAAGATATTAGTAACATCAGTTTTAACTAAATTATATTGGTTAGAGGCAAAATTATTGCTTATCCAGCATATGTTTAAATTGATTAAAATATCATATTATAGTAATATATAAATGATAGATGTGCATTATAAATTTAACATCAAGATATACATATCGGTTTCATATTAAAAATCGATGTTATATGTCCCCTTTCACATCAGTTTAAAACCGATGTTAAATGGGGGTTCTTTAACATCACCCACGAAGACATCGGATTTTTTTATTCATAGACATCGGTTTTTAGCTGATGTCTATTGACGTTTTTCTAGTAGTGATTTGCATATAATCAACCCATGTGACTGTCAAGTCACTATCAACTGCAATTTGAATTAGAACATCCGTTGAAACTTCATTGGATCATCCGTTAAAACTGTGTTGGATCATCCGTTGAAACTTCATTAGATCATCCATTGAATATGACTTGGATCATCCGTTGAAACCTCGTAAAATTATCCGTTGAAAGTCTTTCATAGCAGTTAAATCTATTTTACTTATGCAAAATTACAAGACATCTAATATATAAAATTGGCAACCTATTTTGCATATCAATCTAGTAGTCAACATGACTTTGAATATCCTACAACTTCTAGATCTCTAGTATGCATGAATGTGTTACAAAACTTATTAAGACATAAGTTACTTTCTCAATGGATGTTAATGTAAATCATCCACTCAAAGCTATAAAAACACTAAATTAAATCTACTAAGGTATTTTAGTGAACTTATCATCAAGCCTATGACATATTCCTAACAAAACCCTCTTCTTAAGTCCATCAAGGATGATTCGATTATCAACTTTTGCTTGACTGTTTGCATATGGATGGACAATCGAGGTGAAGCGAAGTTCTATGTTGTTTTCATTATAGTACTCCTCGAACTCTTCATTGTCAAACTATTGGCCATTATTCGTAATAAGTATGCATGGGATTCCAAATAGATATATCACATTTTCCCAGAAGAATTGAGAAATTTTCTTGGTGGTTATTTTGGCTAGTGCCTTAGCCTCAATCCACTTTTATGAAGTATTCTATGACTACCAAAATGAACTTCCTTTATCCTGATGCTATAGAAAATGGACCAAGTATGTCCATTCCTCACATTACAAAGGGGATTGGTGAGCTGATAAATGTAAGCCTCTCTGGGGGTTGTCGTACTATAGAAGTGTGCATTGGCATCTGTCACACTTCTTCACATAAGCCTTTCTATCGACTAACATAGTTTTCCAGTAAAACCCCTATCGGGTTATCTTTTGAGCGAGGGCCGTGCTCATAAGTGTTGTTCACAAATCCTCTTAAGAGCTTCTTTAAGTGCCTCCTCTGCCTCGAGAGAATGAAAAAATGGCCTTCTGTACAAAAGGCCTTCGATCATATAATACCTCAACGCTCCTACCAACAACATGTGTGCCTCTTGGGCATTGTCAAGGAGCCATCCTATTTCAAGGTGAGTTTTATTTGGATCAATCCTAAAACTTGCTACGCTAATCGGTGTTATCAAGTTTATGACATGTATGGTAGGGGTCTTCAACACTTGAAAGTAGTTAATTCTCAGATAGTTCTCGATTTCAAATGAGGCAAACTTAGATAAGGCATCAACTGTAGTGTTCTCCTCTCTCGGAACATGCTCTACCATTTATCAAATTGAGTCAATATTCCTTTCAAGACTCTCATGCATCATCTTTTGCCTTAAACTCTCCATTGACTTGGGTAACAACAAGCCTGGAGTCTTTACGGGTTTTAAGATCCTTGGCCTTCAAGGCTCTAGCCAAGTCTAAACTGGCTATCAAAGCTTCATATTCTACTTCATTGTTCATAGTTGGGAAGTCTAACTTCAAAGCATACTCGATCATGAACTCATCAGAGCTTTGAAAGACTAGGAATGTGCCAATAGATTTTGTTTTGAAAACTCTGTCAAAATGGAGAACCTAATACTTTTAGAGTCAAGTCTTTGTTTTTACCTTTTCCTCTCCTTCTGGGGGTACTATTTCTTGCCCCCGACTTCTTGGTCGCCAATGGTGCATTCGACCATGAAGTCTAATAATTCCTGAGCCTTTACGGTTGTTCAAGGCTTGTATTTGATGTCAAATTCTCCCAGTTATATTGCTCACTTGATAACCTTCCACTGGCTTTCGGGCTGTGAAGGATGTTTCTTAAAGGATGTAAAGGATGGTCCGTCAGGACTTCGATTTTGTGGGCCTAGAAGTATGGTTGCAAATTTCTCAAGGCCGTTATGAAGGCAAGTGTAAACTTTTCTATGGTGGAGTAGTTTAACTCTATTCCATGGAGCGCCTTGCTCACATAAAAGATAGGCTTTTGAACCTTCTCTTCTTCCTTTAATAAGACAACACTCACTGCTTGCTCAGAAATCGCGAGGTACATGTAAAGGATGTCTTCCGGACTTGGTTTGGCCAAAAATGAGGCTTCAGTCATGTATTTCTTTAGCTGCTCAAAGGCCTCTTGGATCTCAGTTGTCCACTCAAAATTCTTCACCTTCTTCAGGGTTTTGAAAAATGGTAGGTATTTGTCTCATGACTTGGAGATGAACTTTTCCAAAGCTGCAATTCTCCTAGTCATCTTTTGAATGTCCTTTATGGGGTGTGGTTGCTCCATGTCTAGGATGGCTTTATCTTCTTGGGATTGGCCTCGATTCCTCTTTTAGAGACTATATGACCCAAAAATTTCCAGACCCAACGCTAAGGACGCACTTGGCGTGGTTTAACATCATCTTGTGGTGCCTCAACACTTCAAATGCCTCTCTATGGTGGTTAATATGGTCATCCTTGGCTGGAATTTTGACCAACATGCCATCAACATAGACCTTTATGGTTTTTCTAATTAGATGGGCGAATATCTTATTCACCAATATTTGATATGTGGCTCTTGTATTCTTTACTCCAAATTCCATAACAAGATAACAAAAATACACCAAAGTTAGTTATGAAAGATACCTTGCGTGTGTCTTCTTGTTACATTTTAATATGATTGTAACCATTGAATCCATCCATGAATCTTAGCATATGATGCTCAATAGTAGAATCAATTAAGGTGTCAATCCTTGATAGGGGATAACAGTCCTTAAGACATGTATCATTCAGATCAGTGAAGTCAATGCACCTCCTTCACTTGCCATTGGCTTTCTGGACCATCAAGGGGTTAGCCAATCATTCGGAGAATTGTACATCTTCAATAAACCTAGCTTCTAAGAGCTTCTCCACCTCTTACTTCATGGAATCCAGCCTATCAATGGCATAAGTTCTCTTCTTTTACTTGACGGCCTTTCGAGTTGGATCGACATTAAACTTATGAGTTATAAGGTTAAGATATGATATCGATAGAAAATACATCCTAATGACACATTAAATGTCACATTAATTACACTTGGGCTTCTTGTCCAAAACCCAGTATAGACGATGTTGGTCCAAGCTCAGAGCAAACTCAAGATGGCCCAAGTAGTCTAGGCCCACTAGTAGAGGTTATAATGACTCGTGTATTTTTCTTTTCATTCTTAATATTTAAAGGTGTAATAGGGGGAATAAATAATTAAATAAATGTGTGTATTATTTTGGCAGTAGTTGTTGATTGTTCTTTATTTATTTGTGATCTGTTGATATGTGGGATTGGATTGTGTGATTTATTATTGAGTTATACGATTTTATTTCGCTTATAAAAGTGATTTTATTATAGTTTTTAATTCCATAAATATTTGGATTATTTTCTAAAATTGGTTTTATAATTTTATAATTTCAATAATTAATTTTAGAACTTTATAAAATTTAGAAATCAATATTTCACTGATTATTTATTTTAAATGATTTTCTGATTGCATTTATTTGTAAAATCAATATTTAATTCCGGAAATTTTCAAAAATCATGAAACTCATATTTTATTAAGTTCGTATTATTCTGAAAATTTTAAAATTATTTTGGAAATTTTCTGGATTATTTTTACCTGCGCGTTGTTTCGTTATTTGTTAAATTGCGGGTATTTGTTGCGCCCCAAAGTTTGTTCAAAAATTTTAAAATTTACATTTTTGTTATCTTCAGGAAATTTATAATATTCTAGGTGAATTTTATGATTTATTGAGACTATTTTAAGAGTCGCAGCAGTTCGATAACTACGAAATTGGCCCCAAATACTGTTTGGATACGTGTCAAATTAACACGTATCCCATTTCTTTTGATACGTGTCAGGAGGGGAGTTAACAGAAAAATAAAACTAAAGCGCAGGGGGGTTTCCCCTTTCCTTTTGTTCCTCGGCTGTGTTGTCTCTCTCTCTCTCTCTCTCTCTCTCTCTCTTGTCTCGATTCTCCTCCTCCTCTCTTCGTTCTTCTTCCTGTTGCTCGTTTCCGGTCGCTTGTTTCCGGCTTATTTCCGGTGAGCCGCCGCTTATGCTTGGCTTGGATGTTTATTTTATTGCATGCATATATATGTATATATACCTTGTGTATATATGTGTGTGATATGTGTTGTGACTATGTGTGTGTGTGTGCGTTGGTGTTGTGTGTGGTGTGGTTGTGTCTTTTCTGACCATCCCTGTGTTTTGCTGGTTGTTTGCTGCTGTTCAGTGGTGGCGCGTTCTGCGCATGCTGCCCTGTTCTGTTACTAGCATTTGGTTCGATTGGTTTGAATTAATTTGTTTTACATGTTTAATTTCAGGGAATTATGATTACAGTTTGTGATATAAATAATTTTGTGCTATTAATTTTAGTCGAATAAATTGGTGTAATTTATTTGGAAACCCGTAACATAACGGGCACCAATAAATTGTACCGCCGTTGGCGATGAACTTCGGTGAGTCAACGGTGGACAGTGATTACATTGCTCTGAGTCCTAAATTTTATAAATAAATAAAATGATTTACGAAATATACTTTCGTACTTAAATAATTAATTACGAATTATATTGTGGTGTACGTTGTATAAAATGGTGGAACTGATATTGTGGATTGTTGTGACTGTTGACGTCGATTGTAATCGACGGGTAGGCTTATAAACAAAGGAATTGCTGCCAAATTTTTTAAAAAATATATGTGTAAACGTGTGTACTTATGTTATACATGTTACCCCTAATTGTGTTCGGATTACGTGATTATGTGTATAATAATTATACGAGTCGGGTTATCGGATTGGGTTATTTAGGTTTGAGGATATCAAGCATGTTAATATAACTGATTAGGGTATTTCGTGTTTATAGGTTCCAGTCGAGTTCCACTTGATCTGAAGTCCGTGTAAGAGTTACTTAGAGTCTCGAAATTTTTACAAGGCAAGTACCCCTGACCATTCTTTCACGGTCCAGTACGTATGAATAGCTAAATGTTGTATTCTCGTAAATGTTTTAAGTTACGTATCCCCTGTAGTTATAAATTACTGTTTTCAACATGTTTTGGGGAAAAGTAACTTCGAAAGGTACCTATCTCGTATGAAATGATTTGCGAAATGGATTTATATGTGTGCTGGCAAAACGAATGATTTTGAAAATGAGATAGGTATAAGTGTTTTGAAAACTGGATAAAAAGATCAGATATGGGATACATAGGGGCCAGAGTAGGCCTATTGAGTTGGCGTAAGAGGCTAATTCGGTTGCGCACAATATATAACCAATTAGTACAGCAGGTCAGAGACCTAGCTAGTCTTTGAGTTCCGGAACAGGTAAATGGGATGGCAGTTAGAGTCGTCTGGTGTTGATAGCCTGATCAGCTGTCTTCACATATCCATTACGTATCTGATTTAGATTTTTGATTCCCGTAAGGGTATAAGTAGTTGATACAGTGGTTTTATAAATGTGAATACCATGCTAAAATTGGACTCTGGTATTTACACAGCACACTACTATGTTGTTTTGATTGAGCATGCTAGTCAGTGATATCCAGTTATCTCATATTTTCATTATATAATGTTGTTGACAGAATTATAGCTTTGTTCCTATTATTGTTTACATTACTGTTTTTATCCTGTTATTCATATGTTGGTACTGCTGAGCAATTATCCTCACCCTTGCAAACTGTTATGTATATATCGCAGATGCCTAGAAGACCAGTCAGAGATACCCGTGTTCCCGCCCCTTCAGGACCCGGCTCCTCTGAGGTAGTTTGTATCAGACCATGGGGTCTGATGAGTTGCTAAATAAAGTTAGAATGTGTTAGATATTGAATAATGGTTTGTAATAACATGAACTTGAATCATACTTGAACCTGGATCGGATCTTGGTTTGGGGTCAAGTTAGTATATATTAGAAATAATCTTGTTGTTTATATTCTGGTAATTGTGACTGGTGACGTCAACTCCTGACCCCAGGGTTAAGGCCGTCACAGTTGGTATCAGAGCTACAGGTTCAAGTCCCTGATCCAGGCTAGGGATTGTGTCGAATAGGTGATAAAGTGAGTCTTAAGGTGTGAGTTAGAAACTCATATAGAGGAGCAAACCTTTAGAGTCAGTTGAGGATTCCGACGGCATTACCCTGGCATCTATTAAATGTTTTGGTAGAATATCCTTGACCTGGTTGTGTCTTCCCTGTATATTTATTATGTTGGCAGTGGCCTATTGCGATTTCGAGTTCTCCATCTCGGGAGAATCCCTCTGACCCGGATAGCTCAGATTCTAAGAGGACCCTGGATGTTGTTGCTTAGGAGAACCCTATGCCTCCTCCACCAGTTCCTTCCTTTGTGTCGAGAGACATCCCTGGACCTGGTACTCGTCCCCGTTGGGTACGTAGGTCTGTGTCTGCCGTTAAGGATTTCCCTTCCGGTTATGGTCCCAGTTCTTCTTCGATGAGACCTCTAGTACTCCTGTGGCCCCTAGTGGTACTTCTTCACAGATCCCTTACCATGTTCACCGAGCGGTGAATACATCCCTTATTAGAGATCAGAGTCCGGGCTTGGCTGCTCAGCTTGATCAGGTACCCATTGCACCCTTCCAGGGCATTTCTGCCCCTTCTCCTGAGGTGCAAGCCCATGTGCGAGCATTGACCCAGATGGCTGTTGAGAGGGCTAGATCCATTGACCGTTTCATTAGATCAGAGTTCAGGGTTGTGCAGTATCAGGACCTAGTGAACTGGCTAGTGTTTGAGCTAGGTTCCATTGGTGGCAGTGGTAGTGCTTATACCAGGTTTGCAGCAGAGAGATACAAAGCTCAGAGTTGACTTCCAGGAGTTCTGTAGTTGTTTACCTTGTATATGTATATTATGTTGTGATAGTTTATAGTAGGCGGAGGCTGCTATGACAACCAGTTTTGATGTGTATTTGGATGATTTCTTTTCAGTTGGATTTTCAGTTGTACTAGTTGGATTCCTGTTGATTATTGTATTATAGCTGCTTTATTTCGTTGTTCAGCTTTTATATATTGTGCGTTGCTATTATTATTGTTAATATTATTGTTGCTTCTTTTGCTGGCATTTTTAGATTATGATCATTCACTCAAGATTGATCGAATTAAACTGGGGATGAGGATACTGTCTTAGTGGCAACGCTCTCCTAATGCATAATTATGAACTACTTGGAGCAATCCATTTTCATATATATGACTGTTATATTTCAAGAGATGCCACTAAAGAGAAAATCTCAACCCAATAACGGATCTGCTGGGGATCCTTCCATGAGTGAATTGATGAACTTGTTATGTCAGCAGTCTACACAGCTGGCCCAACAGCAACAACAATTCCAGCAGCAACAACAACAATTACAGCAACAACAACAACAGCAACAGTAGCTCATACAGTAACAACAACAGCAAATCCAACAGCAGCAACTGCAAATCCAGCAGCAGCATGAGATGAGTGGGACAAATCAGGGTGTTAGTTTTAAGTCTTTTCAGCCAGTGAAGCCCTCAGAGTTTAAAGGAGAAGTAGATCATGTTGCTGCTAGGATATGGTTGAAGGAGATGAAAAAGGCGTTTGCGCTCACCAAGGTGAGTGAGGATTTAAAGATGGATTATGCTAGTTATTTTCTGAAGAATGATTCGAATTATTGGTGGGAATCTACGCGAGCCCTAGAAGGAGAAGGTCCTGTTTCATGGGCCAGATTCATAGAGTTATTTTTGGAGAAATACTTTCCGGACTGTCTCCAGAGTTAGATGGAGATGTAATTTTTGGAATTGAAACAAGGAGATAGGAGTGTTACGGAATATGAAGCGAAGTTTATGGAGTTGGCCCGTATAGCACCGAAATATGTGAGTTCGGAAGCTCGACGAGCGAAGCAGTTTCAACAGGGGTGGAATCCAGAAATAAGGAGTGGAGTTGTAGCTTTACTACTCAAGACATATACTTTGGTAGTCCAGGCTGCAATAGTGATAGAAAGTGATCAGAGGTTAGCTGCAAAGGAGCAGGGTGAGAAGAAGAGGAAATTTGAAACTGGACCTGCTAGGTCGGAATCAGGAATAGCAAGTCGGAAGTTCCAGCGTTGGTATGGAAAGAATAAGAATAAGAGGTTTAAAAGGCATAATTTTCCCCAGGTTAGACCCAGTACTACTTCAGTTAATTCTACCCCGACGAGGGTTAGTAAGCCAGTGGTTGATTGTAAGACATGTGGGAAGAAGCACAGTGGATAGTGCCGAGAAAATATCAACTGTTTTAAGTGTGACCAGAAGGCTCATTATTCCACGGAGTGTAAGTCTGAGATTCAAGGAGTAACTTATTTTAGTTGCGGCAAAGTGGGACATATAGCTAGGAATTGCAAGTCGGTGATCCAAGGTAATGTTTGAAGGAGCCTGTCCCAAGGACCAGCAACTAGTACTGCTAGAGCTATGACTTTAAGATGACCAAGAAATCTCCAGTTCATGATTCTGATGTGGTTGCAGGTACATTTTCTCTTAATTCCGTACCTGTTAACGTTTTGTTTGATTCGGGAGTGTCCAAATCTTTTATATCTGTGAATTATGTGAATAAAATGCAATTAATGGTGGAAGATCTAGGTGAACCTTTGACCATAGAAGTGGCTAATAAAGATAAAGTGCCCATAAGTCAATTTTGTCCTAGATGTTCCCTAGAGATTTTAGGATATAAATTCTCTGTTGGCCTAATACCCTTCGAGTTGAGAGACTTTGATGTTATTTTAGGCATGGATTGGTTGTCTCTATATAAGGTGAATATTGACTGTAAGAAAAGAAAGTTGTTATGTACATCCCAGATAATAAAAGAATCAGCTATCAAGGACAGAGACAAGATAAAAAGTTCCTTTCAGTAATGCATGCAAAGAGATTGTTGTGGCAAGGATGTGAGGCGTATTTTGCTCATATAGTGGATACGAAGAAAGAGACCTCTATTTTGGATGAGATTCCCATAGTGAGAGAATTCCCTGACGTTTACCCAGTCGAGTTACCAGGATTTCCACCTGATCGAGAAATAGAGTTCTCCATTGATTTGATACCTGGAGCTGAACCAGTTTCCAAAGCTCCATACAGGATGGCCCCAATAGAAATGAAAGAGTTGGCTAAGCAACTTCAGGAACTATTGGATAAGGGAGTCATTCGACCTAGTGTTTCTCCGTGGGGTGCTCCAGTGCTATTTGTGAAGAAAAAGGATGGAAGCATGAGATTGTGCATTGACTACAGAGAGCTGAACAAGTTGAAAATAAAGAACAAGTATCCCTTTCCACGCATCGACGACTTGTTTGATCAGCTTAAGGGAGCGTGTTATTTCTCAAAGATTGACTTAAGATCTGGGTACCACCAATTGAAGATAAAGCCTAAAGATATCCCCAAGACCGCATTCAGAACAAGGTATGGCCATTATGAGTTTCTAGTGATGTCGTTTGGATTGACAAATGTGCCAACGACTTTTATGGACCTAATGAATAGGGTGTATAAGGAGTATCTGGATAAGTTTGTTATTGTATTTATTGATGACATCCTCATATATTCAAAGAATCCAGAAGATCAAGCAACGCATCTACAGATTGCTCTTCAGAAGTTAAGAGAAAAGCAATTGTATGTAAAGTTATCCAAGTGTGAGCTTTGGTTGACAGAAGTGCAATTTCTTGGAAATGTGGTGAGTAAGGAAGGTATCAAAGTAGACCTAGTAAATATTGAAGCCGTATCAAAGAGGGAGCAACCGAAGACACCGACGGAAATAAGAAGTTTTTTTGGATTAGCGAGATATTATCTAAGGTTTGTAAAAGATTTCTCAAAGATTGCATCCTCATTGACCAAGTTGACCAGAAAGAATGAAAAGTTCATTTGGACGGAAAAGTGTGAAGAAAGTTTCCAGGAATTGAAACGGAGATTAGTGACGGCTCCAGTATTAGCATTGCCAGATGAGACGGGAAACTTTATGATCTATAGTGATGCTTCTTTGAAAGGATTGGGTTGTGTATTAATGCAGCATGACAAAGTTATTGCTTATGCCTCCAGACAATTAAAGCCTCACGAGCAGAAATATCCAGTTCATGACCTTGAGTTGGCAGCTATAGTGTTTGTTATGAAGTTATGGCATCACTACTTGTATGGAGAGAAATGCGATATTTATACGGATCATAAGAGCCTAAAGTATATATCCACGCAGAAGGATTTGAACATGAGACAGAGAAGGTGGTTAGAACTGATCAAGGACTATGATTGTTCGATTAATTATCACCCAGGCAAAGCCAATATGGTGGTTGATGCTTTGAGCAGAAAAGAAAGATTGAATATGGCTTGGATTGCGAACGAACTAGCGCACGACTTAGAAAGAATGGAGATTGAGGTTCGAGTACCCAGTGAAAGTCAAGAAAAGCTATATGAAGTTACCTTCCAGCCGGCATTGATGGAAAAGATCAAGAGGTGTCAAGAAGGAGTTATGGAATAAGAGTTGGATACTTTGATGGGAGAAGAGTTGTGTACTCAAAAAGATAATCAAGGTTTGTATAGATTTTCATCCAGAGTTTAGATTCCTAATGTAACGGAATTGAATAATGAGGTATTACACGAAGCGCATAACTCTAGGTTTTCTATCCACCATGGTAGTACTAAGATGTACCAAGACTTGAAGAGAAAATTTTGGTGGCCATGAATGAAGAAGGATATTGCCAATTGGGTTAGTAAGTGTCATGTTTGTCAAACGGTGAAAGCGGAGCATCAGCGACCAAGTGGATTGTTACAACCTTTGGAGATTCCCCAGTGGAAGTGGGAAGAGATTGCTATGGATTTTGTAGTGGGATTGCCAAAGACAAGAGCAAATCATGACGCTATTTGGGTAATCATTGACAGATTGACGAAGTCAGCGCATTTTCTTCCGATCAATAAAAGGTATTCTCTGGAGAAGCTGCTTAAGTTATATTTGGACGAGATAGTTACCAAACATGGAGTGCATGTGTCTATAGTGTCAGATCGAGACCCGAGATTTAATTCTAGGTTTTGGGCTAAATTCCAAGAGTGCCTAGGAACAAAGTTGAATATGAGCTCCGATTATCATCCTCAGACAAACGGCCAAAGTGAAAGAAAGATTCAGACCATAGAGGATATGTTGAGAGTCTGTGTTTTGGATTTTAAGGGTAATTGGGATGAACACCTACCTTTGATTGAGTTCTCGTATAATAATAGTTATCATGCCAGTATCGGGATGCCGCCTTACGAAGCTTTGTATGGACGTAAGTGTAGATCACCGTTGTATTGGGATGAGGTAGGAGAGAAGAAAGTGTTAGGTCCCGAGTTGGTTCAGCAAACCAGAGATGAAATAGTGTTGATTCGAAAAAGGTTAGAAGCAGCCCAGGATAGGCAGAAAAAGAGTGCAGATTTGTATAGGAAGGATATGAACTTCGAGGTAGGAGCTCTGGTGTTATTAAAGGTATCACCTTGGAAAGGGTTAGTCTGTTTTGGTCATAAAGTTAAACTTAGTCCCAGATTTATAGGACCTTTCGAGGTTTTGAAGAAAGTAGGAAAGGTTGCTTATGAGATAGCATTACCACCGCAGTGGCAGCACATTCATAATGTGTTCCACGTATCTATGTTGAAACCTTATGTTCCGGATTCAAATTAGGTCATAGAATATGAACCAATTGAACTGCAGCCAGATTTATCCTATGTGGAGCAACCGATCCAAATCCTAGACCGTAAAGAACGAGTCCTTAGAAATAAGTCGACCCCTATAGTAAAAGTTTTGTGGAGAAATCCTCGGGTAGAAGAGTCTACTTGGGAATTAGAGTCAGACATGGTTGATAAATATCCTCATTTGTTTAGTTAAGTCAGATTCTGAGGACAGAATCTTTTTAAGGGGGAAAGGATATAACGACTCGTGTATTTTTCTTTTTATTCTTAATATTTAAAAGTGTAATAGGGGAATAAATAATTAAATAAATGTGTGTATTGATTTTGGCATCAGTTGTTGATTGTTATTTATTTATTTGTGATATGTTGATATGTGGGATTGGATTGTGTGATTTATTATTGAGTTATACGATTTTATTTCCCTTATAAAAGTGATTTTATTATAGTTTTTAATTCTATAAATATTTGGATTGTTTCTAAAATTGGTTTTATAATTTTATAATTTCAATAATTAATTTTAGAACTTTATAAAATTTAGAAATCAATATTTCATTGATTATTTATTTTAAATGATTTTCTGATTGCGTTTATTTGTAAAATAAATATTTAATTTCGGAAATTTTCAAAAATCATGAAACTCATATTTTATCAAATTCGTATTATTATGAAAATTTTAAAATTATTTTGGAAATTTTCTGGATTATTTTTACCTGCGCGTTGTTTCGTTATTTGTTAAATTGCGGGTATTTGTTGCGCCCCAAAGTTTGTTCAAAAATTTTAAAATTTACATTTTCGTTATCTTCAGAATATTTATAATCTTCTAGGTGAATTTCATGATTTATTGAGACTATTTTAAAAGTCGCAGCGGTTCGATAACTACGAAATTGGCCCCAAGTACTGTTTGGATACGTGTCAAATTGACACATATCCCATTTCTTTTGATACGTTTCAGGAAGGGAGTTAACAGAAAAATAAAAATAAACCACAGGGGGGTTTCCCCTTTTCCTTTTGTTCCTCGACTGTGTTCTCTCTCTCTCTCTCTCTCTCTCTCTCTCTCTCTCTCTCTCTCTCTCTCTCTCTCTCTTGTCTCGATTCTCCTCCTCCTCTCTTCGTTCTTCTTCTTGTTGCTCATTTTCGGTCGCTTATTTCCGGCTTATTTCCGGTGAGCCGCCGCTTATACTTGGCTTGGATGTTTATTTTGTTGCATGCATATATATGTATATATACCTTGTGTATATATGTGTGTGATATGTGTTGTGACTCTGTGTATGTGTGTGTGTTGGTGTTGTGTGTGGTGTGATTGTGTCTTTTTCGGCCATCCCTGTGTTTTGTTGGTTGTTTGCTGTTGTTCGGTGATGGCGCGTTCCGCGCGTGCTGCCCTGTTCAGTTACTTGCATTTGGTTCGATTGGTTTGAATTAATTCGTATTACTTGACTAATTTCAGGGAATTATGATTACAGTTCGTGATATAAATAATTTCGTACTATTAATTTTAGTCGAATAAATCAGTGTAATTTATTTGGAAAACCGTAACATAACGGGCACTAATAAATTGTACCGCCGTTGACGATGAACTTCGGTGAGTCAACGGTGGACGGTGATGATGTTGCTCTGAGTCCTAAATTTTATAAATAAATAAAATGATTTACGAAAAATACTTTCGGACTTAAATAATTAATTACGAATTGTATTGTGGTGTATGTTGTATAAAATGGAGGAATTGATATTGTGGATTTTTGTGACTATTGACGTCGATTGTAATTGATGTGTAGGCTTATAAACGAAGGAGTTGCTGCCAAAATTTTCTAAAAATATATGTGTAAACGTGTGTACTTATGTTATACGTGTTACCCCTAATTGTGTTCGGATTACGTGATTATGTGTATAATAATTAGACGAGTCGGGTTATCGGATTGGGTTATTAAGGTTCGAGGATATCAAGCATGTCAATATAACTAATTAGGGTATTTCGTGTTCATAGGTTCCAGTCGAGTTCCACTTGATCCGAAGTCCGTGTAAGAGTTACTTAGAGTCTCGAAAGCGTTGCAAGGCAAGTACCCCTGACCATTCTTTCATGGTTCAGGACGTATGAATAGCTAAATGTTTTATTCTCGTAATGGAACATAAACGTTTTAAGTTACGTATCCCTTGTAGTTATAAATCACTGTTTTCAACTTGTTTTGGGGAAAAGTAACTTCGAAAGGTACCTATCTCGTATGAAATGATTTGAGAAATGGATTTTATATGTATGCTGGAAAAACGGATGATTTTGAAAATGAGATAGGTACAAGTGTTTTGAAAACTGGATAAAATGATCACATATGGGATACACAGGGGCCAGAGTAGGCCTATTGAGGTGGCGTAAGAGGCTAATTTGGTTGTGCACAATATATAACCGATTAGTCCAGCAGGTCAGAGACCTATCTAGTCTCTGAGTTCCGGAACAGGTAAATGGGATGGCAGTTAGAGCCGTCTGTTGTTGATAGCCTGATCAGCTGTCTTCACATATCCGTTACGTATCTGATTTGGATTTGTGATTCCCGTAAGGGTATAAGTAGTTGATACAGTGGTTTTATAAATATGAATAGCATGCTAAAATTGGACTCTGGTATTATACAACACACTACTATGTTGTTTTGATTAAGCATGCTTGTCAGTGATATCCAATTATCTCAGATTTTCATTATATAATGTTGTTGACAAGATTATAGCTATGTTCCTATTATTGTTTACATTACTATTTGTATTCCATTAATCATATGTTGGTACTGCTGAGCGATTATACTCACCCTTACAAATTGTTATGTATATATCGCAGATGCCTAGAAGACCAGTCAGACATACCCGTGTTCCCTCCCCTTCAGGACCCGGCTCCTCTGAGGTAGTTTGTATGAGAACATAGGGTCTGATGAGTTGCTAAATAAAGTAAGAATGTGTTAGATATTGAATAATGGTTTGTAATAACGTGAACCTGAATCATACTTGAACCTGGATCGGATCTTGGTTTGGGGTCAAGTTAGTATATATTAACAATAATCTTGTTGTTTATATTCTGGTAATTGTGTTTGGTGATGTCAACTCCTAACCCCGGGTGTGAGGCCGTCACAGAGGTCCTCAAGGTCCACGAACATGAGTTGTTCATGGGTAAGGACCGATACGGCTAAAATGGCATATGCACGTGTCCAAAACAATCACACACTTCTACAAGGAAGGATTTGGAATTCCTTCCCTTATAGGAGTCCTAATTATCATCTAAGTAGGAGACTTGTCCACCAAGTCTCCTAATACAAGTCTATACCTAGACCCATCTCTATATAAAAGGCTCTACCCCTCAACTCAGAACTACGTTTTTGGCTTAATTCTCTACAATACAGAGATATGTAGACATCTTGCGAGGACAGATAGTCCCAAATACAAGAGAAGCCATTAAAGCTCGAAGCTCACAAACCCTAACATTAATTACTAACGCACCCTAGTTTTTATTTTATGACATTTTGCGCCGTCTTTGGGAAGACTACAACAACCATGGTGAACACACGGAGCATGAAAAATGGTGGAACGGACAATCCTGTCTCATCATGAACAATCACATCTGTGGTAGAGATACCACCGCACTCAACTTATGCCTCCACCCAATGAAGAATCCCAGTAGAGGCATCTAAGGCTCATCCTCAAGGGACGAATCCCTCAATTTAAGATTCGCCACTAGGGACGAATCCCCTGGCTCCATAAGGGACGAATCCCCAATTTCAGCAACTGTATGCGACATTGAATCCTCAACCTGTTGGGTATAAGTACTCCATGATCGTGACCACTAACCCCCTTTACGGGATGCCTCTATACCCCAAGGTCGAAGGAAGTGGACACTCTAATTGGAGTGAAGGACAAGGGCAGATGCCCCAATACATTCGTGGCTTGGCTCCCATCCCAGCGCACCGAGAATTTTCTTGACCCTACTCTTCCAGAGACTCCAAGTCAACAGACGAGGAGGTCGCTCCAAGAAGGAGGTATGATAGTAAAGAGCCCATGCCTAGTGGCTACAACAGCCCAGGAGCACTCAAGAAATGATTCCCCAAGATGTACAGGAGAGGATCAAGGCTCATGAAGTTGAGATCTAAAGGCTGAAATGTGATCTAGAGGTGCACTTGACCCCAAGACCTCCACTTGTAGCGAGGCAAAGGAATTTTACCCCAATCATAGGCCTGAAGTGTCCAACACCAAGAAGAGCTGCTGCCCCAAGGGCTGATCCAAGTGATCTGATGCCTCTAGGAGATCCTGATGATCCAAACCCCCATTCACTGAAGAGATAATGAGTGCCCACTTCTCGAGGAAGTTTAAGATGCCCATCATCAAAGCGTATGATAGAACCAGTGACCCAAATAACCATGTCAGGGCATTCTCTAATGCTCTGTTACTACATCCCCTTGACGATGCTATTAAGTGTCGGGCCTTTTCTCAAACTCTGTCATGTATGGCTCAAAGATGGTATAGCCGTATGCCCCCAAACTCGATTGGATCTTTCATAGACTTGAGCCAAGCTTTCATCAAGCAGTTTATAAGTGGAAAAGTATATGAGAAGAGTTCGGCTTCTCTCGTGGACATATTTTAAGGAGCAAAGAAGTCCCTTAGAGACTACCTGAATCAATTCACGAAGAAGGCCTTGAAGGTCCCGGATCTTGACGACAAGGTAGCTATGATAACCCTACAAAAATGAACTAGATACGGATTTTTTTAAGATGCCCATGGCCAAACGCCCTCCTGAAAGCGTGTTATAGCTCCAGGATAGGGCCGGAAAGTATATCAAGGTGGAGGAAAGTATGAAGAAGACGGTGGTGAGAAATGAGCCTGTAGGTAACAAGAAGCGGAAGATGGATTAGGAGTACGATGCAAAGAACATGTATCTGCGAACTGGAAAATGATCAAACTCCTCTTATAAGAAGAATGAGCAACCAAGGTTCACTGAATATGCAAAGTTGAACGCTCCAAGAAGTCTAATCCTTATGAAAATTGAGAAAGACAAAGAATTTAAATGGCCGAAGCCACTAGGGGAGACCCCGAAAAAAGAGACAAGAGTCGATACAGCAGGTACCAAAAAGCTATTGGTCATGATACTGATGATAGTAGGCAACTCAAGGACGAGATTGAGTATTTGATTTGAAGAGGAAAGTTCGGACATTTTACCAAGGGTGAAGAGGCTGGAGGCCATAAAAGAGACAATGATCGAAGAGATGGCGATCGAAGGCATAATGACAGAGATCGCAACCTACATCCCTGAGGGTCAGTAATCAATATGATCTCAAAAGGTCCTACAACAACTGGGAGCACAAGGAACTCTCAAAAAGCTTATGCGAGAGAGGTTATGAGCATAGTGGGAGAACCTTCTAAGCGTTCTAATTCGAAGATGATGCTTGAATTTGGTGACCCAGACTTTAAAGGTTTGAAATTTCCTCAAGACGATCCTTTTGTTATCACCCCGATAATCGAAAGTTGTCCTGTTATGAGGGTCCTAGTGGAAAATGGAGCTTCCATGGATATTATTTTCCATGAAACGTTCCTAAGGATGGGCTATAATGATTCCCAATTGACTCCCCCCGATGCAACCATCTACGGGTTTAATCAAGTGGAGTGCCAAGTCGAAGAAGTAATACAACTTCCCATAACTATTGGGGAAGAGCTCAGAGAGGCCACAAAATGTTAAACTTTCAGGTTGTTAAGGCAGCCTCAACTTACACCCATATCATGGGTAGAACGTGAATCCATTCGTTTAAGGTTGTGCCCTCAATCTACCACATAGTACTGAAGTTCCCAACTAGGAACGGTGTTGGTGAGGCAAAAGGAGATCAGAAAATGACCCATAGTTTCTATGTTACAACACTTTGGCCCGATGACAATGGGGGCAGGTGTAACGACTGAGAAATTACGCTTGTATTATATTATAATAAAGATAAATTATGTGTATTGTTATGTGATTAAATGTGTGGAGTCGTAAAACCCTAATTGCTATGTGCTACGTGTTGTCTGTTTTAATCCAAACGTGTTTTGGATATTTATTGAGTGTTTTATCGTAAGTTATATGTTTTATATTAAAACCCGTACAACTCAAACAGTGTTTTAAAAGCCCGTATTTCAAACAAAATCATTGGCCCTATTTTGCCAAAAACGACTTATACCATATCGCTATTATGAACCCCTAGATGTTTTACAAATTTACCTTTTTCACGAAAAACAACTTTTCCGGACCCCTTCGGGTACTAAAAACCCCCACAAAAATCACATTTTATTTTTATATGATCATGAAATTATCATACATCATTTTTATTTGCATTTTTGTAATATTCACAATTTTTGGGAATTTTTAGCATTTATTTTATATTTATTGGATATTTAAAAATTCATAATTAATAACCAAAAGTTATAAAAATTGGGGCAAAATATTTTTATTAGATGTGTAATTAGCCCCTTAATTTTATTTAGGGGTATTATTATCAGTAATATAAGTACCTGTTTTATTACCAATTAATTAGTTAATAATTTGTAATAACCCCAATTTTTGAGAAATTTTTGAAACCCTTATGAATAGTGTTTTTGCTGAATGAGAAAACTTTTCATGCCACACTATGTAGGGGTTCTGATATGGATATTCTGAGATTTTATTAGTACTTTATATGGGATATAAGTGTATGTAAAGATCGTCAGAATCCAAATCCGAACACTTTAGTTTTTCCCGGAAATCCACAAGATACGGAGAGATTTGAGTATAAGGTAACAGGATAAAAATGATTTAAATTAAAGGATTATAATAGAGGATCATAAAAAGAAATATAATGTATTGAGAAAGGTTAAGGGAACCTAAGTAATAAGATCCCGGGTATGATCCTTCAAACGAGAAACGAGAACGAAAGTTAAGCGAACCGTATAACAGATCAGCGGTCATTAGGCAAACAATTAGAAGCTAATCAAAGGGATTAGTGGGGGATGATGTCATCCAACCAATAGAAAGAGGACAAAGGAGGGGTGATGGCATCACAAAGTGATGCAAGCATGACATAAGAGGGAAGGAAATGTGGTGGAATATTAGCCACACAAAATCAAGGGTAAATGGGTAATTGACCTAAAACAAAACAAAAACAACCAACCAAAAATCAAATCAAAGCAAAACCACAAAAATCTCTCTTTCTTCTTCATCTTGCTCTCGGCCTTTTCAAGAAAAATAAGGAGGAGTTTTTAAAAACTCAAGCTACACACCTTCAAAAATTATAAGGTTTGTTTCTTTAGCTTCCATAATTCATAACTTAGTTATGCTATAAGTTTGGATCCAAGAATCCAAGGTTTACCTAGTTAATCAATTCCTAAAAGTTTAGGGTGAATAGTAACTTTCAAGAACAAATTTTTGATTCTTGATTTTATTTGTAAGGACAAGGTAGCTTAAGCATAGATCAAGGCTTCCGTGGGCTTTCCAAGGATCTTTCATTGATTAAAAGCTTCAAGAAGGTATAAAACTTCAAACCCTAGCTTTAGTTTTGAGTATTTAGGAATGGTTATGAGTAGTGTAGTATATGTGAAGCATGAAACTTGTTTGTTTAAGAGTTTGGGTTGGAATGGTGGTGATTGATTTGTTGAAATCTTAAGATTTGGTTAAAGAATGTAGTATAGTTTAAATTTAAGTTTTAGGAGTAAGTAAATGGATTATAATGAGTTGGTTTGGGGCTGTTGTAATGTATTTTGGATGGAGTTTGGATTGGGTTATGAATTGGGGTTGGATTGTGGTTGTTTTGAGTTGGTTTAAATTTGGGAAATCGCGTAAACATAGCCGTCGTAATGTCCGATTTACCGTAGACTGTTTTTGTTCTTAACATCAGAACCCTTGAACTCACTGCTAGGTTTTGACCATTGTCATGTTTAGATAGTTCATGTTACGAGCTTCGTTTTGATATGTAGTTCGTTCGATTCCGATTTACGGTTTAGGAGAAACGACCGTTTCAAGTAACGGCGTTTCGCGAACGAAACTTTTTCCCTCGCCTTACTTTGGAATGTAGGTTAAAGACCAAAAAGGGTTAATTAATGTGTGAAACATTTATGGTAAGTGTGTTAGGCAGTTGGTAAGACATTCGTGAAAGAATCGTTTTAAAACTCGTAAAGGTTAAATTATTAAAAATGGTGGAGCCGAGGGTACCCGAGTGACTTAAGCAAATCGGTGAGCGCAAAACTAGCATTAGAGTCTAAGTTAGTTAAAGCATAGATTTACAAGTGACTTTGGTTTAATTCCAACTTACTTGTTGCTTATAGGTTACCAGACTCGTCCCGAGCCATTCGTAACCCCCAGTCGCTCAGGCAAGTATTCTATCCGTTATACTGTTGTTGTGATGAATACACGTGTATATGCATTATCTTGCGATAGATGCATGATTGTTATTAGCAAATTCTTGCGATATATTGTAGCATGTGATATGGTATATATGCATGCCTGTTTCATATTTTTGAAATATATATCTGTTGGTTCAGTTGATAATACCTATGCTAGAGGATAGCGGTAACTTGCATATACCCTTAGTATAGGGACCCAAAGGTGAAAATATTTTCTAAAACCGGGAGTCGAGGATCCCGAGTAGATTTCATATATATATGGATATGGATATATATATATATATATTTATATATATATGGTTATAGTTTTCCAAACTATTAATCGAATAAGGTTTATTCGATAACTTTATCTTTATTTTATTATTGAATATTATTTCGAATATTATTCGAGGACTTATGACTCCTTTTATATTATTTATTGAATATTATTTGAATATTCATTTGAGGATGTATGACTCCTTTATTTTATTTAATGAATATTATTTATAATATTCATTCGAGGTATTATGACTCAGCTTATTTTATTTATTGAATATTATTTGAATATTCATTTGAGGATCTATGACTCCGATTATTTGCTGAAATATATTCTTTATTTTATTAAAGAATAAGGTGTTAATAATCAAACTTATTTTCGATTATTCAAATAAAGATAATACTTTCATATAAGTATATCTTTGGTTATTTAATACTCGTTTCAAGTATAAATTTTAATACTTCTACTTCAATTATTTTTATAAAGACTATTCTTTATGGGAATATTATTTAATTAATAATATTCAGATATTTTCTAATATTCTGGGGACTGATTTACTTCATTAAATCAGCCTTACTCCAAACACTCTTTAAAGTGTTTTCGAGTCTTCAAAATGATTTTTAAAAGTCAGAGCGGATCCCAAAACTCATTTTTATATTTAAGATCTTCCTTTTTAAAGGGGATTTAAATACTCGCTCAAAACCTGGGGAATCCGGCTCTGTGGTGTATTTTATATTCGCAACGAGGTTGCAGATTTGGTAAATGAATTGATTACTTGCCCAACGTTCGGGAAGTAAGCCCATCTCATTGAGTCGGCATAAGCGACAGGCCGGGGTACGGTCTATTATTGTGTAAGTGGCTGGGTGGCAGTCCATCAACGCGTGAGGGGCCGGGGTACGGTCGAGCGCGAGGTCCTAATGCGGCCAGGGTGATGACCGGTGAGGAATTCATCCATCTACAGTAGAAAAGGTTACTTATTGGTATCTTTGCCTGATCAGCGAGATATCGGGTTTATGCCAAAATTCTTTTCCTTTCCAAAATTAATTGGATGTTTTAAACTCTGTTCATACTTTGCATAACAGAGGTTCCATGAAATGTTTAAGAGATATATATATGTGGATATATATATATCGGGACTAAATAAAGTATCTCGTAACTTTATTTCATTCAATAATATTTCAAAGATTGAATCTATTCAAGTCTTATCTTGTGGTCTCATCAGTGGGATGAACTTTTGAAATTGATTATAACTTGAACGGTGGTAGTTCAAGTAGTATTTGGGAATGATATAAGTGTAGTGAAGTATTTGGTAACTTCGTCTTTTAAACTTATATCTAATTAATAATTGTCTTATGAATGACAAAGATTTTCAGAAAAACGTTGAGACAAGGTTAGATATATGAGATCACCTTGCAACGATATTTTTATACAGTTATACAATGGGACTTTGTGTATATTATGCATGGAAGAGGACTTCCATTACTTTGAAAAGTATATATGTATATATACTGAATATTTTGCGACTTCATCGCATTAAGATATCAAACTTGGTTCATTTCTTTTGACCAAGATTTTCATGAGTATTATGAGTAGACTCATATACTATTAATCATTATACATATTATTTTGGTGGGCTTGCTGCTCACCCTTGCTTTCTTCTTTTATCACACAACATCAGATAGATAAGATGAACAGGACCAAACTCCCAATTCGCGATCGGATAGGAAGCGTTTCGCAGCTTCCTATAGGCATTGAAGTCACTGTAGCTGAGGTAGGGAACTACCAATAGACTAGGCTTCAACTTTTGATGTACAAGATTTATGTATATTTATGAATTGTAATAATGGCAATGAAATGTAAATTTATTTAGAACCTTTTTAAGGTGTATTGACATATAATTGTGGAATAAAACGACTTGTGATTATTTTTGGATGTTTATCTCTGAGACTATAACGTGTGGTGTGTGTGTTTATTGTGGGGTCACAGTACAGAGTAGTTGAGAAATTATTAAGATTGGGTGTTAATAAGGGAAATGGAACTCGTGACAACCCGGATCCCCGACCCCGGATCTGGGGGTGTTACAGAAATGGTATCAGAGCTAAGCGTTATAAACCTCAGAGATGATGGGACGTTAAGATAATAAGTTCACTAAGATAATAAGAACTCTTGCCAAGTTCATAGTCGGACTACCTAACGTAGTACTGACAGTTAAAACCCTTATGGGAACCCTTATAAATATCGTGATAGGAGCGTAGTTCGTTATCGTATATGGTAGCGGGACTCCGAACCCTGAGGTTGAGGAGCTACAACGCGATGATGTTTTATTACTTATTGGAGATCAGATTATGGATCCGATAGAGCATCCTAACGCAGGACCAGATGATGTTCATATTGAGGATGTAGCGGTTAAGGATGCTATCCTAGAAGGGATTGTGTTGAGGAGGATCCCGTGGAGGATCCTGACAAGAATGAATAAAGGACCACTGATGAATTGATGACCATGGTTAGGTCGACTACCAGAGGTAGGATTGGCCGGTCACTACCGGAGGTTCGTTCAAGTTGTAAAGATAGTAGCCCCTTTAACGCGGCTTACTCGTAAGACTGAGAAGTTCGAATGGACAGAGAAATGCGAGAACAGCTTTCAAGAACTGAAGCAGAGGTTGGTGATGGCCCCTATGCTGGCATTGCCGGATGGAAAAAGGAGATTTTGTGATTTGTAAGTGACGCTTCGCATAAGGAATTAGGGTGCTTCTTAGCACAGCAAGATAATCGCGTCTGCGTCAAGACAATTAAGGTAATATGAAATTCAATATCCCCGCCCATGAGCTTAGGCTCGTGGCAATAGTTTTACCCTAAAGATTGGAGGCACTACTTGTATGGAGAGAAGTGCGAGAATTACCTAAGCCATAAGTGCTCTAGTACATTCTTACGTAGAAAGAGCTCAACATACGCCAGAGGAGGCGGTTAGAGCTAATCAAGAATTATAATTGGGAGATTCTTTATCATTCGGGGAAAGCCAATATGGTGGCTGATGCCCTTAGTAAAAAGGAGAGACTCAAGATGATAATGTCTTTTGGAGAGTTTATAAGAGATTTTGAGAAAATGGAAATAGTAGTGAAGGTAACCGGAGCCGGTACCGAAAAGCTGTTTAAGATTGCAATAGAGACCGAATTATTGGAAAAGAGCATATTGTGCCAGAAAAAGGTGATGAATGAAGGCAGAGAGCCAACAAATAAATATGAGATTAATACTGAGAAAGATGATAAGGGAATAATGAGGTATTCCTATAGAATTTGGGTTCCGAAAGTTCAAGAGCTTAAGGATGAGAACTTAGATGAGAGCCATAGTTTGAGGAATAAGAGTTAGAGCAAACCCTGAACGTGATAGTCAGGGAGGTTGCCACCAAGACAAAAAGGAACCCATAACATGATGAAGTGGAAAATGAGGATTTTAAATTAAAAGATGACCCCAATTATGGGGAGTAGGATGAAACATTTCATATTAAGGAAACAGAAAGTCGAGTAAGGAAAGGAGACCCGAGACGGTACTCCTATACGGCAATTCATGGACCTGTCTAGACAGAACTTAGACTATTATCCCCAACCACCACCTTGAGGAAACAATGCGATAGGAAATTCTTTCAGGACCTTTAAGTCTCTAAACTCTCAGAGTTCCAAGGAACAGGTTGACCTAGTCGAGGCAAGAGCCTGGCTAAAGGAAATATAGGAATCATTTGATATTCTAAATGATTGACGAACCACAAAAGACTGTTTTTGTCACTTACCCTCCTAAGAGAGAGACCACCTGCTGGTGAAAGACCAAGAAAGGCACGGAGCGAGAGGTTAGAATAAACTGATTTAAGTTCAGTCAATTGTTTTCGGGAAAGTAATTCCCAAGGTTATGGAGATAGTGTAAAAGCTTTAGAGCCAAAACAAAGGCAGACGAGTATGATGAATTATGAATCTAAGATGTAAAGGTTGTCAAGATTCGTTTTGTAGACACGAATCCAGAATGACGGGATGTTTGAAATCAATGCTTATGTTGTGTTGGTTCATGAAATAATGATAAGAGAAAGGAATATAACGGTAATAGAGTTTGAGAAATGACAAGGGAGTTGGGTATGAGGAAACCCTAAAGACTCATAGCAATAGAAATAGAAAAGTATGTAATCGTCAGGGTGATGATGATCCACCATGAGTTAAAATTGATGGTTGAAGGCATAAGAGATACATATATTGTACCCCCTTTAAGTTGGGAGGATTCGAGAAAACCTTGAGATAGTTCGAAGGATAAATATTGAGACACGGATAGACTGAGGAGACAAGAAAGTAAGAAATCAGGAAAAAAAATTGGATGAAGGAAGTGACCTTCAATAATGTGAAATGTAAGACCGGTGGCTCGATACCCAGAAAGGGAGACGCCAGGTATGAAAGATATCCCAACATTGAGGTGACTGTTGAGATAAACAACAAAAGTAAATAAGGAATTATTAAGAAGAAGTTCACGTTGAACACGACCAATATCTTCCAGAACATCCTTGTTATCGTTACCAAATTAGGCAAGACAAGCGGATAACCGTTGTTATCTTTTGGAGGCCATAGGGATTGACCTCAATTTGAATAAGGATGCTATTATGAAGTTAGGTATAGACTATCGAGGTGGGATTGATGAATAAGATAATCTATCAAGGATATATGACTTGATTTATGCGTGGAAGGATGCAGGTACCTTTTAAAGGTGGAATTAAGGATAGAACATCGGTAACTTAAAATGAATCCTAGGGGAATGCATAAAGGTTGGCATTTCACCCTTAATAGGGACAGTATGAGTTTTCACAATATGATTGGGAAAGGGTTAAGGTAACAACAACCTTTAAGGATCAGTGGAGAAATTTTTCAGAAGTATATAGACAATGGTTCTGGTATTAGTAAATGGTATTTTGATATGCCCTGTATATAGGGAATACAGGAGGAACGATTGAACGATAACCTTAGAGGTTTTACAAGGAGAAAGGTAATATTCAAAATTCTCAAGAATAGAAATGTGGATAAAGGAAATATGACGTAATTATAATGATGCCAAGTGGGGCACGTGTTAAACCACGAGAACGTATGAATCGAACCAGTAAAGGTCGAAATTGTTCAGGGCAATTAGGACTTAAGATAAAAGATGTTCTAAGTATAATTGAGAGTCAGTCGTGACAGTGATTAACCTCTAAAGACTGAGGCAATAACTTATGGAAAAAAAATGGTGATTTTTTTTTACTCATCAGATTTTAAGGAAAGCATTTTCACATAAGCTGTGATTGAAATAAGGTAGAAAAATTATTTGGAGATGGTTAAAGTGACATTGACTGTAAGGAAATTTTACTATCAGGAAAGGCCAAAGAGGTGGCCGACACTTTAAAGGTAAGAGGATAATTATAGGCGCTTGTGCCAAAAGAATACAGTGATGATGGTTAAAACTGTGAAGGTTGTATTATGGTTTGGAAGATTGACATTCCTTCTGATGACTGTGCAATACCCAGCCGTAATAGTAGTTGGTAAAAGTTTAATTCGTGTAATCGCCATGAACGGGCTATCTATCTTAGGAGGTCCTATCTTGGGATAAGCCAGGACCATGTTTCCAAAAGGACTAGACGAACCTTTGAGTTAAGTCTTCTATTTAAGGCATATGATTAAGAATGGTATTAACCTGCTATCGTTGCTTTGATTGAAACTCTTCTGCAATTTTATCTGCTTCACGTCATGAATGTACGTCAGGATCAGGAGTGTTCTTCATGAATCAAGAACGGTGATCATGTTACCTCCTTAGAAGAATTTGATATGATATGAATGGACTCCGTATGGTTAGCTATTAAAACTTCATGGAAAATGAATGACTACAGTGGGTCAGTGGTGGACCATAGTAAGGCAGCAATGATTCTGCGAGTAGTGAGCTGATTACAACCGTGAGAGTTGTATTGGAATGGGTGTTGAGATTGAGTACCACTAATCGGGTCGTGGTAGTGTATAAGTTATCATTGATAGACTAATTAAGTAGAGTATCTACCTGGTGAATAATTATTCTTTCTTATCAATAGAGAGTCGTATTATTATACGAGAAAGGTTGCGGGGCAAGCATAGAATTATAGTAACGATGATGTATAGAATGAGATCCCAGATTCGATTTTCGATGTCGAGGGAGTTTCAAAGGTGATTATGTATAAGCTCGAGGAAGAGTGTGGGTCCATGGAATGATGGACGGAATAGAAATATTTAGGCATGGGAAATACGATGCTATAATACTTGATGCTGATATAAATACGTTTATGTTTTGTTCTCCTATGACAAACCTCTATAATTCAGAGGTAGGTTCCAAGCCAGATATTTTGTAGCAGTATATATATATTTTTTTATATATACAATTCTCTTCAGTTCGTTCTTTTCTCTTCTTTTCATTTCATGTAATCTGAGAAGAACAACCCTTCCAGAAGGGGAGGTATTGCCGAATGACTATCTATCTGTGTGATAGAAGCCTAGTAGGATACCATCTATTGTTTAATTGCTTGTCAAGTACTAAAGGCTGGCCACCTTCTGTACTAACTATGCAATATAACAAGTGTTCATGATCATAGTGATCTCTCAACAAATTCCTTTACTTCTCTATGATTGATCAAGCTTCCAAAGATAGAAGCAGCTGAAAAAGGAGTAATAAAGTGGTGGTAGTATGCGGAATGGGAACACATTCGTGATACTAAGGTTGACGTGATTATTAAAAGGTTATAGAACGCTAACAAGCAAAAGTATAACCAGTATAATATTAGGAACGGAAGGTAGTAGCGATTACGAACTGGAAAAGAATGGGTATTAAGAAGCAAAAGCTATAAATCTAGAAGCTATAATGAGAGTCTGTGCAATAGACTTGAAAGAAATTTGAATGATCACATAACGCGGATTGAGTTTTCTTATGACAATAGATCATATGTCAGTATTGAGATATCGCCTTATGAGATCCTTGAGGGAAGACAATGTCGATCTCCCTTATGTTAGGATGAAGTTGTAGAGCGCAAGATGCTCGGACCCGCAGTAGTCCAAAGGACCAAGGATATGATAGATCTAATCAGAGGACGGCTGGTAGTAGCCCAAGATGGACATGATAAGTATGTTGATTTGACACGAAAGGATAAAGAGTATGAAATAGGGGACCTAGTAATGTTATAGGTACCCCTTGGAAAGGATTGATGAGGTTCGGAAAGAAAGGAAAGCTAAGACTACAATTTGTTGGACCCTTGGATATATTAAGACGTTTGGGAAGTTAGCATATGAGCTAGCCCTAACCCCGAACATGTAGCAGGTCGTAACGTGTTTCACGTATCAATGTTAAGAAAATGTAATTCGGATGCCAGATAAATAGGGGCATATGAGCGCATAGGCATGCGACCAGGCATACCCTATAGGGAGCAACCAGAAAGGGTTATAGATCGAAAAGGGACAAGTGCTTAGGGGAAGGGTTATCAAACTAGTCAGAGTTTGATGGTAGAACCACAATGTGGGAAAATTGACTTGAGAGTTAGAAAGTGCAATACTAAGAAAGTATCCCCATTTGTTTTCTATCTGATTCCGGGACGGAATCCTTTTAAGGAGGGGAGACTGTAATAACCCCAATTTTTGAGAAATTTTTGAAACCCTTATGAATAGTGTTTTTGCTGAATGAGAAAACTTTTCATGCCACACTATGTAGGGGTTCTGATATGGATATTCTGAGATTTTATTAGTACTTTATATGGGATATAAGTGTATGTAAAGATCGTCAGAATCCAAATCCGAACACTTTAGTTTTTCCCGGAAATCCACAAGATACGGAGAGATTTGAGTATAAGGTAACAGGATAAAAAGGATTTAAATTAAAGGATTATAATAGAGGATCATAAAAAGAAATATAATGTATTGAGAAAGGTTAAGGGAACCTAAGTAATAAGATCCCGGGTATGATCCTTCAAACGAGAAACGAGAACGAAAGTTAAGCGAACCGTATAACAGATCAGCGGTCATTAGGTAAACAATTAGAAGCTAATCAAAGGGATTAGTGGGGGATGATGTCATCCAACCAATAGAAAGAGGACAAAGGAGGGGTGATGGCATCACAAAGTGATGCAAGCATGACATAAGAGGGAAGGAAATGTGGTGGAATATTAGCCACACAAAATCAAGGGTAAATGGGTAATTGACCTAAAACAAAACAAAAACAACCAACCAAAAATCAAATCAAAGCAAAACCACAAAAATCTCTCTTTCTTCTTCATCTTGCTCTCGGCCTTTTCAAGAAAAATAAGAAGGAGTTTTTAAAAACTCAAGCTACACACCTTCAAAAATTATAAGGTTTGTTTCTTTAGCTTCCATAATTCATAACTTAGTTATGCTATAAGTTTGGATCCAAGAATCCAAGGTTTACCTAGTTAATCAATTCCTAAAAGTTTAGGGTGAATAGTAACTTTCAAGAACAAATTTTTGATTCTTGATTTTATTTGTAAGGACAAGGTAGCTTAAGCATAGATCAAGGCTTCCATGGGCTTTCCAAGGATCTTTCATTGATTAAAAGCTTCAAGAAGGTATAAAACTTCAAACCCTAGCTTTAGTTTTGAGTATTTAGGAATGGTTATGAGTAGTATAGTATATGTGAAGCATGAAACTTGTTTGTTTAAGAGTTTGGGTTGGAATGGTGGTGATTGATTTGTTGAAATCTTAAGATTTGGTTAAAGAATGTAGTATAGTTTAAATTCAAGTTTTAGGAGTAAGTAAATGGATTATAATGAGTTGGTTTGGGGCTGTTGTAATGTATTTTGGATGGAGTTTGGATTGGGTTATGAATTGGGGTTGGATTGTGGTTGTTTTGAGTTGGTTTAAATTTGGGAAATCGCGTAAACATAGCCGTCGTAATGTCCGATTTACCGTAGACTGTTTTTGTTCTTAACATCAGAACCCTTGAACTCACTGCTAGGTTTTGACCATTGTCATGTTTAGATAGTTCATGTTACGAGCTTCGTTTTGATATGTAGTTCGTTCGATTCCGATTTACGGTTTAGGAGAAACGACCGTTTCAAGTAACGGCGTTTCGCGAACGAAACTTTTTCCCTCGCCTTACTTTGGAATGTAGGTTAAAGACCAAAAAGGGTTAATTAATGTGTGAAACATTTATGGTAAGTGTGTTAGGCAGTTGGTAAGACATTCGCGAAAGAATCGTTTTAAAACTCGTAAAGGTTAAATTATTAAAAATGGTGGAGCCGAGGGTACCCGAGTGACTTAAGCAAATCGGTGAGCGCAAAACTAGCATTAGAGTCTAAGTTAGTTAAAGCATAGATTTACAAGTGACTTTGGTTTAATTCCAACTTACTTGTTGCTTATAGGTTACCAGACTCGTCCCGAGCCATTCGTAACCCCCAGTCGCTCAGGCAAGTATTCTATCCGTTATACTGTTGTTGTGATGAATACACGTGTATATGCATTATCTTGCGATAGATGCATGATTGTTATTAGCAAATTCTTGCGATATATTGTAGCATGTGATATGGTATATATGCATGTCTGTTTCATATTCTTAAAATATATATCTGTTGGTTCAGTTGATAATACCTATGCTAGAGGATAGCGGTAACTTGCATATACCCTTAGTATAGGGACCCAAAGGTGAAAATATTTTCTAAAACCGGGAGTCGAGGATCCCGAGTAGATTTCATATATATATGGATATGGATATATATATATATATATATTTATATATATATATGGTTATAGTTTTCCAACATATTAATCGAATAAGGTTTATTCGATAACTTTATCTTTATTTTATTATTGAATATTATTTCGAATATTATTCGAGGACTTATGACTCCTTTTATATTATTTATTGAATATTATTTGAATATTCATTTGAGGATGTATGACTCCTTTATTTTATTTAATGAATATTATTTATAATATTCATTCGAGGTATTATGACTCAGCTTATTTTATTTATTGAATATTATTTGAATATTCATTTGAGGATCTATGACTCCGATTATTTGCTGAAATATATTCTTTATTTTATTAAAGAATAAGGTGTTAATAATCAAACTTATTTTCGATTATTCAAATAAAGATAATACTTTCATATAAGTATATCTTTGGTTATTTAATACTCGTTTCAAGTATAAATTTTAATACTTCTACTTCAATTATTTTTATAAAGACTATTCTTTATGGGAATATTATTTAATTAATAATATTCAGATATTTTCTAATATTCTGGGGACTGATTTACTTCATTAAATCAGCCTTACTCCAAACACTCTTTAAAGTGTTTTCGAGTCTTCAAAATGATTTTTAAAAGTCAGAGCGGATCCCAAAACTCATTTTTATATTTAAGATCTTCCTTTTTAAAGGGGATTTAAATACTCGCTCAAAACCTGGGGAATCCGGCTCTGTGGTGTATTTTATATTCGCAACGAGGTTGCAGATTTGGTAAATGAATTGATTACTTGCCCAACGTTCGGGAAGTAAGCCCATCTCATTGAGTCGGCATAAGCGACAGGCCGGGGTACGGTCTATTATTGTGTAAGTGGCTGGGTGGCAGTCCATCAACGCGTGAGGGGCCGGGGTACGGTCGAGCGCGAGGTCCTAATGCGGCCAGGGTGATGACCGGTGAGGAATTCATCCATCTACAGTAGAAAAGGTTACTTATTGGTATCTTTGCCTGATCAGCGAGATATCGGGTTTATGCCAAAATTCTTTTCCTTTCCAAAATTAATTGGATGTTTTAAACTCTGTTCATACTTTGCATAACAGAGGTTCCATGAAATGTTTAAGAGATATATATATGTGGATATATATATATCGGGACTAAATAAAGTATCTCGTAACTTTATTTCATTCAATAATATTTCAAAGATTGAATCTATTCAAGTCTTATCTTGTGGTCTCATCAGTGGGATGAACTTTTGAAATTGATTATAACTTGAACGGTGGTAGTTCAAGTAGTATTTGGGAATGATAGAAGTGTAGTGAAGTATTTGGTAACTTCGTCTTTTAAACTTATATCTAATTAATAATTGTCTTATGAATGACAAAGATTTTCAGAAAAACGTTGAGACAAGGTTAGATATATGAGATCACCTTGCAACGATATTTTTATACAGTTATACAATGGGACTTTGTGTATATTATGCATGGAAGAGGACTTCCATTACTTTGAAAAGTATATATGTATATATACTGAATATTTTGCGACTTCATCGCATTAAGATATCAAACTTGGTTCATTTTTTTTGACCAAGATTTTCATGAGTATTATGAGTAGACTCATATACTATTAATCATTATACATATTATTTTGGTGGGCTTGCTGCTCACCCTTGCTTTCTTCTTTCATCACACAACATCAGATAGATAAGATGAACAGGACCAAACTCCCAATTCGCGATCGGATAGGAAGCGTTTCGCAGCTTCCTATAGGCATTGAAGTCACTGTAGCTGAGGTAGGGAACTACCAATAGACTAGGCTTCAACTTTTGATGTACAAGATTTATGTATATTTATGAATTGTAATAATGGCAATGAAATGTAAATTTATTTAGAACCTTTTTAAGGTGTATTGACATATAATTGTGGAATAAAACGACTTGTGATTATTTTTGGATGTTCATCTCTGAGACTATAACGTGTGGTGTGTGTGTTTATTGTGGGGTCACAGTACAGAGTAGTTGAGAAATTATTAAGATTGGGTGTTAATAAGGGAAATGGAACTCGTGACAACCCGGATCCCCGACCCCGGATCTGGGGGTGTTACATAATTAATAAAAATCAGAAAAATAAATAAGAAAGGAGTGCGGGTGGAGAACATTCAAGGAATTCAACTGCAGATTTGAGAGTGACTCTGTTAACGAAATATTTCATGTGAGTAATCAAAACGATCCTCTTGATCTCTACTTTCTATTCATATCATCAATTTTGTGCTTTGTTGATTCAATTTTCAACTCGTATTTTAGGGTTCATGAACTGAAATTAGGCGTTTTGATTCTTGGGGTTATTGGTTGTAATTGATGTTTGTAATAGTTTCCTATGTTAGTTTACAGTTGATTTGTGCTATTTATTTGATCAAACGATTACTCTAGGTGTTAGTTCTTATTTTAGGGTTTATGTATACTTTAATTAGTTTGTTTTGATTTTGTTTGAATCTGAGATTGTTTTGGTTATAGGGGTTAGATTGTAGAAGTAATAAGCTTTATTTTAAGCTATTATGTGTAATTTTTCGTGTACGAAATTGTTACTTCGAGTTTTGGCCAGAAAATGGTATGGTTTGATCGAAGAAATTGTTCCCGGAGTTATTAGACGATGATGTGGGTATGATTGTATTTCTGGAGTTATTTGGAATGAAAACCTGCAAAGAATCGATTTAAACGATTCGTGTTTGAGCCAAATAGACGTCACCGGAGTTCGCAACGAAGCTCGCCGACCGTTGCTCTGTTCCTGGCCGGAGAAAACGCCTCACGCGGTGGGTATGGAAGAGGACAACGAGGTTGTGTTGCTAGAAGTCTAGGGAATGAAAACCCTTAGTCAATTTCATCGGTGGGGCTGTTCTTCAGGACCCGTTAACCCGAACTCCGACCCGATTCTCTGATTTTAAGACCCGGTTTTGATCTTCCAAAACCCAAATCCAATTCCTGAATTATGTTTCTGGAATTTTAATTATTTATTTTATTTTATAAAATTCAAAAATCAGTTTTATAAATTCTAAAAATCAAATAGAAATTAGTTTAAATTCTGAAAATTATTATTAATAATTTCTAAATTATTTTATTAATTTATAAATTCGAAATTAGTTATTTATTTAATTAATTATTTAATTATTTATCTAATTATTTATTAGTTATTTAATAAATTAATAATTAGTTAATTAATTAATAAATAGGATTTAAAATAATTGAATAATATGAATAATAATTCGTTAATTAGTTGAGTATTACGAATAACTCGTATTTATACGAGTAGTGTTTCGATAATTAGAATTATTATTCGAGCGATAATTTATTAGAAGAATGTCGTAATAATTATTCGTAACGAATAATTAATTATAAATGATTAATTAATGGTATAAGTTATAATCATAATAATAATAGTTCGATAATTATACGAGGAATGCGAATAGCTCGTATTTATACGAGTAATTAATCGTTGAGTTAAATTATGGTGTGAATAATAATTATTTATTCGATAAATAGCATATCAATTAGTTGTATCGATTATTTATTTGTAAATAATCGATCTAATCGAGTAAATAATTATAATTTGTAAATAATGGTAATAAATTGTAATTAATCCTAATAATTAGGGATTAATTATTTTAAATACAATAATTATTAATTAATTATTTAAAAATATAATTAAGGATTATTTAATTATAATTGATTATTTATAATTAATTATTAATTAATTAAATCTTGTTTAATTCATAATAATTAAACTGTTAGTCCGTTTTGAGCGAAACGAAGACCCCTAGACTCAGAAAAATGAAACGAATCCAATAAAAATAATTGTAAGTCATAATTTCTTCCGAAAGAGAGTCGTATTGTGATAGTTAATTGTTTATATGCCCTAATAGGGGTAGAATTGAGCAAATAAATTCTGAAAAATTATAATAAAATCAAATAGGGTTAGTTAATACAGGTATGAGTCTAGTATCGATTCTAAAAATATTAATAAGTCCAAAAATACATTATGTGCTTTATGTGCTATGTGTTTTACGTGATTATGTAAACCTTATGTGCTATATAATTATATGTGTATATATGCGAGTCAGTTAGAAACGCATGGGTAGATTGATAGAGTTATATGGTATCAATTCGAGATATGCGTATGTAATAAGTTATCTAAACGACTATCTTTCTATGATTGGTTCATTATCAACAAGGCAGATAAAACAGGAGATCGAAGACGATGAGTTGAACTAGGTTAAGGACGCGCCAGACAAGTTTTTCCCCTATTCTAAATTCGGAATAGTGAATTATACCCCATTTTCCATATCGGTTACACTTTGATAATTCTTGTTCATATACACTGTTATACAGTTATTGATTCTTATTTCTATTTCATTTCGATTCTTGATTTCTCCCAATTTATTGAATTCCCTATTCATATTCCAATACTTTTACCCTTGTTATATATACTTCGATATATCCTGATGTTGGGATACATCAAAAGCATTATAATTGTTCCGGATGCTAAACTTTGGACTGGATGGTTACGATACGGGCTGGGTTTTACCCAGACCTTTAATTAATAGGCCATAGTTGCCTGAGTACTCCTTATGTTGGTTGGGTCTATGCAGTTGGGTATAGATCCGCAATGTTTCCTGACTGATCAGCAGGTTATAGTGCAAATGTTGGTTCTTGTTTCCAGTCTTGTCCATTTGGCACTCGCCAGTGTTGGAAAATTATTATTCTATATAGATACAAATGGTTGTTCAAATCATCAGACTATCGATTCATTTATTCTTTTCTCTTTATACTATAAATATTGTTGCAGGCTTGTTGAGCATTTTTGGCTCATCCCCTTTTATTGTTATTCCTATTGTTTTACAGTTAAGGTAGAGAATGAAACTCATCAGAACCCGTATAGTCAAGAAGCGAGTCAAGCAGCGGGACCCTCTTATACCAAGAGTGTTCATCCCTATCCCAGAAGAGAGCTTTGAGTTACCAGATCAGGTGTAACAGGATAAGTAGTAATGTTGGTTTGAATAAAAGTTGTGTGGTGAGAATGTAGATAGAATAAATTTTTGTAATAAAGAGAGTTCTTGAGACAGATTGTTTTTATTTGGGTTTGTAATAAAGTTAGTGTGTCGTTATTGTTTTCAACTCTTAACCTTAAAAGATCATGAGTAGCAGTAGTTCGGGGTAATTATTATATTTATATTCCGCTTGTGCAGGTTTAGTTTGTAGTTAATTTTAATAATGCCCCAAATCTATACCCCAAATTTGGAGGGTGTTATAGTTGGCATCAGAGCATAGGTTTTGACCCTCGAAAACAAGAACATTAGGGTAAGATAAGATAGGAAGGTCATATAGGATAGAAGTAAGAATGTTAGGGTTGTTTGTTTATGTGATTAGAAGTTATGAGTTTTAGGATTGTGATTTGACTGTTCTTGTGTTATTATTGTTATGTATATTAGATGGCTTCTTCGTCGTCATCTATGGAGCGGACTGAGTCAGACCCAGTAGCAGCACCAGTACTAGCCACATCATCAGTGCAGATTTTTCCTCCACTACTGTAATATCTGGGATATACCGTGTAATTATTTTTGCTAATTAAATAATTATTATGTGTGTTCAGTATCTATTCTGTGAATTAACTGTTAAGTGTTATTTGTATTTGAATATTCAAAAATAGTATTAATTGATTATTTCAATTTTTATATGTCCAAAATAAAATATAGATAATTGTCATATCTTCCTCACTATTTTTATGTTGATTTATGAATTTATATGAATCATATAAAATTTATAAAATCTTTTTCTGAGTATTTAAAATCTATTTTATAAAAACGGGAACCAACCGACGTCAACCGTTGTTACGTTTTTGGAACCCGAAACTCTTCCGAGAACTCCTTCCTAACCCAATTATAATATTCCGAGCATTTTCCATGTTTCGACTTTTTCGATCCGGCGTACGGTTTGTCCTGCGCGGGTCCCGGCGTAATATTTTCGATACAGTATTCGTTTCGGTAAATCAATAAAAACCCGTATTTTCGATAAACGAGAGCTTTTTATTAAAATATCACAATTATCACTTCGTAATACGTGTAACCAGGCGCTGAGACCAAGACCGCAGTACAAATTGTACTGATTTGGATAATTATCCCGAAAACCGATACCGTTTGGATCAGTTTTTACAAATAAACGTACCGTTTTTATATCCGGAATGATCCAATGGGATACTAATTTTCCGTAAAAATAAATAGCCTTTTACGGTATTTTATTTCGTATCAAAATCATTTGCAGACAGATAAATATATAATTTTACAGAGAAAAATCCTATATTCATAAACTGTTTCAAGAATCAAACCAACTTTTGAAGGTGTTATTGATCTTTGTTTGAAAAGCTCGAGTACTGGATTTGAAGGTCTTGAGAAGCTCTATCAGAATCCGTAATCCATACACCTGCAGAATCAAAGGTTTAATTTCTAAAAATTTATTTATTTTCGAATTATTTTTATGAAAAATATGAATTTTTGTTCGGATGATTGTTTGTATGATTTGATGATTGCATGTTGTAGAGCTTGTTTTCCTAATGATTTTGGTATATTATACGTCTGATTTGGAATTCAATAACATGTTCAAATTTGAGTTTGATTTTCGAATTTTAAAATTAGGGTTTATAACCCGTATGAATGTTTTCAATTGAAATTTGGGGGTTTTTGATTCAAGGGTTATTAGCTGTTGATTTATAGTGGGTTGTGTTCCTTATGAAATTTGCAATCGATTGATATATAGCTCGTTAACAGAGGATGCTTGAATCGAAGGGAGTAGTGTTTTAAAGATTTACGATGTTCGCCGGAAACCGGCGATGTTCTTGGCCAATTTCCGGCCAGAACAGCGATGATTAGAATGTTTTGATTGCATGAACAAGTTCCTGGTGTGGCGTAGTGTTGATCTGGAGGTGTTGGTGGGGTGAGGACGCCGGGATCGTCTTCTCCGGTCACCCTCGAGTTTCCGGCGACTAGAATTGCAAAATTGCAGTTTAGTCCCTGTAGTTTTGAAGATGGTGAAGATTAGTCCCTGTAGTTTGCAAAGTTTTCAAAAATAGGATTCCTGTTTATAAAATGTTTAAAAATCATATTTCCTATTTATTTTTATTATAAAAATTCATTTTTAATTTCTGAAAATTCTAAAAAATTAGTATTTTAATTCCGAAAATTATTTTTAATTCAAAAATAAATTTGAATTAATTAGTTAATTAATTTCAGTTAATTTTTAATTGATTAATTGGTCAATTAATTAAAAAATTAATTGATTAATTGATTTAATTAATTATTAATTGATTTTAATTAATTATTTAATTAGATTTAATTATTTAAAAATAATTTAAAAAATTCTGAAAAATAGTTTCGAGCTTTAAAATATTATTCTAAATTATTTCCAAGGCTCGATAATTATTATAAAATTGTTTCGGAGCCAGAATTGGTCAGCCGAACCCTGTTTATTAACCCGAAATTGATCCAACGACCCGTTTTAATTCCGAAAAATGTTTTAAAAATCATTTTAAATATCCGAAAGCCTATTTATAACCCGAGACGTCTTTATAAATGATTTGTCATTGATTATATGATGTATTATGTGTTATATGTGACTTGTTGATTGACTATCGGTCTATACATTCGGTGTTTACTTGATTATTGCATAACTTTCAATCCGTTAATCGGATTTGGATAAAATGAAGGGTAGATAGAAGTATGTGTTGAATAGAATCCTATGAGTTGATGATTGATATATGCTTATAATATGTGAGCAGAAGAGGCAAGACATAGGAAAGGGAAACAAGTAGTTGAGGAGTAAAATGATTGTGATTGGAAGCGAGAGCAGGATAGTAAGCTAATACCAGGCAACTGTTCTGAACTCTCTCGAGATATTGTAATACTTGATAGTCTTGTTGACATTGTAAGTGCTTTGAAGCACAGAAACCTAAACCCTGATTTCAGTTATTGTTCTTGAGCCATGAACCATATTCTTTCTAAGCCACTGATTATTGTATACCCAAACCCGAACCACAAATCTACGATACTACTCCACAAATACATACAAATTAAATACCAAACACTGAACTGAATTATTATATACTCAACCCATGGTATCTTATGCTTTGAAAGACCAAATTCTTGAAACCCTGAAACATTGATTCCTTTGTTATCCAATTCTTTCATTACCCAACATCCAAGCCTTGAAAGGATCCCCACTCCAGTGCGAGAGCTAGGGATTAAGGTTGTTGACGCTGAGCTAGTAGGCTTCTTTTGGAATAATATAAATTTGTAAAAGTTTGTAATATGTTTAATACTCAGTTTGAGTTTGAATGGTTGGGATTTAATCGGTATGTACTATATTAGTGTGTTTGGCTTGTGTACATACTTTAACCTGTTGCGATCCATGGTAGTTGGTAAGTAGGGTCACTGCATATTATTATTATTATCTTTATTATTATTATAAGCAGGTTATAAACAGTGAGTGTGGACCCCAAACTTCTGACCCGGGTTTGGAGGGCGCCACAATTACCACCACCTCCACCATTTCCACGTGGACCAGCACCAGAGATAGCCCCTCCATCAGAGGTACCAGACTTTGTTGATTATTTCCCTTATTTTTAGCCGGAGATACCTGACTTTCCATATTTGGAGTTTCCGATATTTGATGTTCCTAATATGGTTGACATTCCATAGTGGGAGGACTTAGAGCCACAGGTTCCTGTGCCACAGTTTGAAATTCCAGAGATTCCATAGATGGAGCCAGAGTTAGAGTCACCGGTATATGCACCCATGGAGCAGCCTATTTTGTTTCCTGCACCGCTAGCTGTTTATGCCCCTGTGCCCGGAGTATACCAGTTCCTGCAGCCAGAGTTTATGAACGAGGTAGTGGTGGATCAGCCATTACCATTGCTTTCTCGAGGTTCCCGCACAGATCTTCGTGAGCATCACACAGTTACATATCAGCGGTACCAGTCAGAGAGAGAGGAGAGGGTCAGATGGCAGGATCAGTGTAGAGAGATCCTTGGGTTGTTTGAGACACAGGAGGACGGTCAAGTTCGAGCACTTCACCCAGACTACATCTTGAGAGAGAGACTATGCCAGATCCACAGGGCTGGTTCTCAGGAGCTTACTGACTTGAGGCAGCAGGACATTAGTACCGAGGCAGCATATCCCAGGGCGATAAGACTCACAGAGGCAGTGTTAGAGGCTTTGCAGGAGGACTGATCTCAGCAGACAGAACTATGTTGTATCTTGTATATTATCTGTAGATAGATGCAGCGTAGTATTGTATGACTAGTTTGTATGAGTGTAGCTACTAGTTTTGACCGATAGCAGTAGCAATACGACTGACATATTATAGACTTTTGTATCAAGCATTGACACCTGCAGCTGGTGTCCTACCAATATATATATAAGATGAACATTTTCACATTTTCTTTATTTTATTTTTCCAGTCATTTAAGCATTTATATTTATTTTATTGTTTTACCGTTGCATATTTTAAAATGTGGTTTTATTTATAATCATGTTGTATCCTTTATGTTTTTAAAATTTTAAAATTATTTTAAAAGGATTTATTTAAACATCGCATTGTTTTTACTCATTTATTTAGATATTTAATAAATTATTTTCTTCCCCATATCAACTATTTTAACGCTTTTTTAATATTATAAAGACTGTTTATATTCCATAACACCTGTTTAGTAAATTGTTAATAAGAGAACCCATTGTTTTATTATCAGAAACATGGCACCTAAAAGAAAAGCACGACCCGACTCGTCTAACAGAAATACCGAGGGATAGAACGATAATAATCAGATGGATCAGATGTTTCAACTTATGCAACAGCAGATGCTGATTATCCAACAACAGATGCAGCAGCAACAGCAGCAGTTTCAACAACAAATGCTACAACAAGCCGCTCATCCAGAACATCAAGTACCACCAGCAGCACCTGTAGTTACTTTCAAACAATTTCAGTCGGTAAAACCTCCGGAATTTACCGGTTCCATAGATCCTACAAAGGCGAGAGCTTGGATGAAGGAGATAGAAAAGGCTTTTACGTTGGTTAAGGTTGAGGAAGAACAGAAGACGGACTTTGCCAGCTACTTTCTGAAAGGAGAAGCCAATTACTGGTGGGAATCGAAGAAAGCTTTGGAAGGAGAAGGTGTGGTGACCTGGGATAGATTCACTGGTCTTTTCCTGGAGAAATATTTTCTTCGCTTCATGAAGAATCAGATGGAGATCAAGTTCCTGGAACTAAAGCAGGATAACTTACCGGTCACGGATTATGATACCAAGTTCACTGAATTGGAAAGGTTTGTTCCTGAGCAAGTGGATACGGATGAAAAGCGGGCTAAGAGATTCCAGCAAGGACTGAAGCCATGGATTCGTAGCAGATTAGCCGCATTCGAGCTGACAACTTATACGACTGTTGTCCAGAAGGCCATGCTCATTGAAGGTGAAAGTGAAGCAGCTCAGAAAAAAAAAGGGACCAGGAAATTCCCAGAACCGTTTCAACAGAAGGCCGGGATTTCAAGCCCGGGGAAAGGTAAATGCCAGGAGATAAGAACAAGGCAACCAGAGGATGGGTAATCGACTTCCAGCCCCGAATTAGCAGAGACTTATCCAACCGCCTATACCTGATTGCAGAATATGTGGTAAAAAGCATACTAGGATTTGCAACAAGCCAAATGTCACGTGTTTCAAGTGCAAGCAAAGGGGACACTACTCTGGAGAATGTCCAATGGGAAAAGCTGAAGTTACTTATTTCCAGTGGGGAAGAAAAGGACATATTGCCAAGGACTGTAGAGGAGTTGCGATGGCCGCTAGTATTCCAAGGGTTTTAGCATTACCTCCACCTCCACTACCACCACAAAATCAGCCCAGGGCAAGGACTTTCAACATGTCAATGAAGGAAGCTGTACAGAGTTCGAATGTGGTTGCAGGTACGCTCCCTGTAAATTCCGTAAATGCTCAAGTATTGATTGATTCAGGAGCTACGAGATCTTTTATTTCTGAAAGTTTTATCTCTAAGATAGATTGTGAGGTTTAGTGGTTAGATGAAGTGCTAGTCATAAAATTAGCAAATGATGATCAGGTTATGGTAGATCGAGTATGTCCAGGTTGTGATATTGAGATAGGGAGATGTCATTTCTCAATTAACTTGATACCTTTCAGGTTATGAGAATTTGATGTTATTTTAGGAATGGATTGGCTAGCTAGTAATAATGCTCAAATTGATTGCGTAAGTAAGAAAGTGAAATTACAGACTGAAGAAAATACAACGGTAATATTTAAAGGTGAGAAACAAAAGCAAAGATTCTTAACAATGATGTAGACGAAATGATTGCTACGTCAAGGATGTCAAGCTTACTTAGCTTATGTGTTAAATACCGACAAAGAAAGCCCGAAGATTGAAGATATTCCTGTAGTTTGTGATTTTTCCGACGTCTTTCCAAATGAACTTCCAGGACTACCACCGGATCGAGAAATCGAGTTCACTATTGATTTGGCACCAGGGACTGAACCAATTTTGAAAGCTCCATATCGAATGGCACTTGTTGAAATGAAAGAATTAGCAAAGCAATTGCAAGAACTTCTCAACAAAGGAATTATAAGGCCAAGTGTATCCCCATGGGGCGCACCAGTATTGTTCATAAAAAAGAAGGATGGTAGCATGCGAATATGTATCGATTATCATGAGTTGAACAAGTTAACTATCAAGAATAAATATCATTTGCCTCACATTGACGACTTATTTGATCAACTGAAAGGAGCAACATGGTTTTCGAAAATCGACTTACGATCAGGTTATCATCAGTGAAAGATCAAGGCAGAAGATATTCCAAAGGCTGTGTTCAGAATGAGGTATGGACACTATGAATTTCTTGTGATGGCTTTTGGACTGACGAATGCACCTGCAGCATTTATGGATTTGATGAATCGAGTATTCAAGAAGTACCTGGATAAGTTTATCATTGTATTTATTGATGACATCTTGATTTATTCGAAAACGGAAGAAGAACATGCAGCACACTTAAGAACGACATTGGAGGCGTTACAAAAGGAACAGCTTTATGCGAAATTTTCGAAATGTGAATTTTGGTTGAAGGAAGTGCAATTTTTAGGACACATCATTAGTATTGAAGGAATTCAAGTGGATCCAGCGAAGATTGAAGCTATTTTAAATTGGGAAAAACCAAAGACTCCAACGGAAGTTCAAAGTTTCTTGGGATTAGCCGGTTACTACAGAAGATTTGTTAAGGATTTTGCAAAGATAGCCACCCCATTGACAAAGTTGACACGAAAGAATGAAAAGTTTGGATGGAACGAGAAATGCGAAGTAAGTTTCCAAGAATTGAAGAATCGATTGATAACCGCACCTGTGCTTGTTTTACCAGATGATCAAGGAGATTTTGTCATATATAGCGACGCTTCTTATCGAGGACTTGGATGTATTTTGATGCAACATGGCAACGTGATCGCATATGCTTCTAGACAACTAAAGCCGCATGAACAAAAATATCCAAAACACGATCTCGAACTAGCAGCAATCGTATTCGCTCTAAAGCTCTGGAGACACTATCTGTACGGCGAAAGATGTGAGATTTATACGGATCATGAAAGCTTGAAGTATTTTTTCACACAGATGGAACTCAACGTGCAACAGTGACGCTGGCTAGAGTTAATCAAGGATTACGACATTTCAATCAATTATCATCCAGGCAAGGCCAATGTAGTAGCAGACGTGTTAAGTCGAAAGGAACGATTGAATCTGTTAACATCTTCAAAAGACTTAATCAAGGAATTTGATAAACTGTAAATTGAAGTTCGTGTTCCAGAAAGCTCTACTGAAATGATTTACACTATGACTTTTCAGCAGGAAATATTGGAAAAGATAAGAAGGTGTCAAGAAGAAGTAATGGATCAGGAAATCGAGAACTTGACAGGAGAAGAGATTACCAGTCAAAAGGATACCAAAGGAATTTTTCGAGTTGCTTCAAGGATCTGGATACCTAACGTACCGGAATTAAAAGCGGAAATTTTACAAGACGCTCATAGTTTAAGATATTCGATTCATCCCCGAAGCACAAAGATGTACATAGACCTGAAAGAAAACTTTTGGTGGCCAAATATGAAGAAAGAAATAGCGGAATGGGTTAGCAAGTGTTATATGTACCAAAGAGTGAAAGCTGAACATCAACGCCCGAGCGGACTACTACAACCACTAGATATTCCAGAATGTAAATGGGAGCACTTAGCCATGGATTTTGTAGTGGGACTTCCAAGGACGAAAGTAAATCATGATGCAATTTGGGTTATCATTGATCGATTAACGAAGTCAGCACATTTCATCTGATCAATGAAAGGTTTTCACTGGATAAGTTAGTGCACATATATCTCAAGGAAATCGTTATGCGTCACAGAGTACCCGTATCTATTGTGTCGGATCGAGATCCCCGTTTCAATTCAAGATTTTGGAGACAATTCCAAGAATGTCTAGGAACCAAGTTGAACATGAGCACTGCTTATCATCCACAAACGGACGGGCAAAGTGAAAGAACTATTCAGACAATTGAAGATATGTTACGAGTGTGTGCAATAGACTTTGAAGGCAATTGGGACGAGCACTTACCGCTACTGGAATTTTCTTATAATAACAGCTATCAAGCAAGTATCGGGATGCCACCTTATGAAGCTTTATATGGGAGAAAGTGCAGATCTCCTACATGTTGGGATGAAGTTGGAGAATGCAAGATTCTAGGTCCAGAACTGATTCAGCAGACCAAGGAAAAAGTAGAACTTATCCGAAAGTGACTTGAAGCAGCGTATAATCGACAGCGTAGATATGCAGATCTATCCAGAAAAGATGTGGACTATCAGGAAGGAGAATATGTACTGCTAAAGGTATCACCATGGAAGGGACTAACCAGGTTTGACAACAAAGGCAAATTGAAACCTAGCTACGTCGGACCATTTGAAATTTTAAATAAAGTCGGAAAGGTTGCATATGAGTTAGCCTTACCACCCCATATACAGCATATTCATAATGTATTTCATGTATCTATGCTTAAGAAGTACAACCCTGATACAAGGCATGTAAAAGAATATGAGCCAATAGAACTTCAGGCAGATTTGTCGTATGTAGAGCAGCCGATAATAATTTTAGATCGGCAAGAGAGGGTATTAAGGAATAAATCTGTACCATTAGTAAGAGTTTTGTGGAGAAACCCAGTGGTTGGGGAATCAACCTGGGAGCTTGAGAGTGATATGTTAGAAAAGTATCCTCAGTTATTTTCATAGCGTGATTCGAGGACAGAATCCTGTTAAGGGGGAGAAATTACGCTTGTATTATATTACAATAAAGATAAATTATGTGTATTAATATGTGATTAAATGTGTGGAGTCGTAAAACCTTAATTGTTATGTGCTACGTGTTGTCTGTTTTGATCCGAACGTGCTTTGGATATCTATTGAGTGTTTTATCGTAAGTTATATGTTTTATATTAAAACCCGTATAGCTCAAAGAGTGTTTTAAAAGCCCATATTTCAAACAAAATCATTGGCCCTATTTTTCCAAAAATGACCTATACCATATCGCTATTCTGAACCCCTAGACGTTTAAAAATTTACCTTTTTCACGAAAAACGACTTTTCTGGACCCCTTCGGATACCAAAAACCCCACAAAAATCACATTTTTATTTTTATATGATCATTAAATTATCATACATCATTTTTCTTTGCATTTTTGTAATATTCACAATTTTTGGGAATTTTTAGCATTTATTTATATTTATTGGATATTTAAAAATTCATAAATAATACCCAAAAATTATAAAAATTGGGGTCAAATATTTTTATTAGATGTGTAATTAGCCCCTTAATTTTATTTTGGGGTATTATTTTCAGTAATACAAGTACCTGTTTTATTACCAATTAATTAGTTAATAATTAATAAAAATCAGAAAAATAAATAAGAAAGGAGTGTGGGTGAAGAACATTCAAGGAATTCAACTGCAGATTTGAGAGTGATTCTGTTAACCAAATATTTCATGTGAGTAATCAAAACGATCCTCTTGATCTCTACTTTCTATTCATATCATCAATTTTGTGCTTTGTTGATTCAATTTTCAACTCGTATTTTAGGGTTCATGAACTGAAATTAGGCGTTTTGATTTTTGGGGTTATTGGTTGTAATTGATGCTTGTAATAGTTTCCTATGCTAGTTTACAGTTGATTTGTGCTATTTATTTGATCAAACGATTGCTCTAGGTGTTAGTTCTTGTTTTAGGGTTTATGTATACTTTAATTAGTTCGTTTTGATATTATATGAATCTGAGATTGTTTTGGTTATAGGGGTTAGATTGTAGAAGTAATAAGCTTTATTTTAAGCTATTATGTGTAAATTTTCGTGTACAAAATTGTTACTTCGAGTTTTGGCCGGAAAATGGTATGGTTTAATCGGAGAAATTGTTCCCGGAGTTATTAGACGATGATGTTCGCATAATTGTATTTCTGGAGTGATTTGGAATGCAAACCTGCAAAGAATCGTTTCGAACGATTTGTGTTTAATCCAAATAGACATCGTTGGAGTTCGCAACGAAGCTCGCCGACCGTTGCTCTGTTCCTGGCCGGAGAAAACGCCTCACACGGTGGGTATGGAAGAGGACAACAGGGTTGTGTTGCTGGAAGGCTAGGGAATGAAAACCCTCGGTCAATTTCATCATTTCCTTACTGTGTTGGCCGGAATAGCTCGCCGAAAAACCCACCGGCGTCGTTGCCGGTGGGGTTGTTCTTCAGGACCCGTTAACCCAACTCCGACCCGATTCTCTGATTTTAAGACCCGGTTTTGATCTTCCAAAACCAAATCCAATTACTGAATTCAAAAATCAGTTTTATAAATTCTAAAAATCAAATAGAAATTAGTTTAAATTCTGAAAATTATTATTAATAATTTCTAAATTATTTTATTAATTTATGAATTCGAAATTAGTTATTTAATTAATTATTTAATTATTTATCTAATTATTTATTAGTTATTTAATTAATTAATAATTAGGTAATTAATTAATAAATAGGATTAAAAATAATTAAATAATATGAATAATAATTTTTTAATTAGTTGAATATTACGAATAACTCGTATTTATACGAGTAGTGTTTCGATAATTAGAATTATTATTCGAGCGATAATTTATTAGAAGAATGTCGTAATAATTATTCGTAACAAAAAATTAATTATAAATGATTAATTAATCGTATAAGTTATAATCAAAATAATAATAGTTCGATAATTATATAAGGAATGCGAGTAGCTCGTATTTATACGAGTAGTTAATCGTTGAGTTAGATTGTGGTGCGAATAATAATTATTTATTCGATAAATAGCGTATCAGTTAGTTGTATCGATTATTTATTTGTAAATAATCAATTGAATCGAGTAAATGATTATAATTTGTAAATAATGGTAATAAATTGTAATTAATCCTAATAATTAAGGATTAATTATTTTAAATACAATAATTATTAATTAATTATTTAAAAATATAATTAAGGATTATTTAATTATAATTAATTGTTTATAATTAATTATTAATTAATTAAATCTTGTTTAATTCATAATAATTAAACCGTTAGTCCGTTTTGAGCGAAACGAAGACCCCTAGACTTAGAAAAATGAAACGAATCCAATAAAAATAATTGTAAGTCATAATTTCTTCCGAAAGAGAGTCGTATTGTGATAGTTAATTGTTTATATGCCCTAATTGGGGTAGAATTGAGCAAATAAATTCTGAAAAATTATAATAAAATCAAATAGGGTTAGTTAATACAGGTATGAGTCTAGTATCGATTCTAAAAATATTTATAAGTCCAAAAATCCATTATGTGCTTTACGTGATTATGTGAACCTTATGTGCTATATAATTATATGTGTATATATGCGAGTCAGTTAGAAACGCATGGGTAGATTGATAGGGTTACGTGGTATTAATTCGAGATACGCGTATGTAATAAGTTATCTAAACGACTATCTTTCTATGATTGATTCAGTATCAACAAGGCAGATAAAACAGGAGACCGAAGGCGGTGAGTTGAATCAGGTTAAGTACGCACCAGACAAGTTTTTCCCCTATTCTAAATTCAGAATAGTGAATTATACCCCATTTTCCATATCAGTTACACTTTGATAATTCTTGTTCATATACACTGGTACACAGTTATTGATTCTTATTTCTATTTCATTTCGATTCTTGATTTTTCCCAGTTTATTGAATTCCCTATTCATATTCCAATACTTTTACCCTTGTTATATATACTTCGATATATCCTGATGTTGGGATACATCAAAAGCATTCCAATTGTTTCGGATGCTAAACTTTGGACTGGATGGTTACGGTACGGGATGGGTTTTACCCAGACCTTTAATTTATAGGCCATAGTTGCCTGAGTACTCCTTATGTTGGTTGGGTCTATGCAGTTGGGTATAGATCCGCACTGTATCCTGACTGATCAACATGTTATAGTGCATTTGTTGGTTCATGTTTCCAGTCTTGTTCATTTGGCACTTGCCAGTGTTGGAAAATTATTATTCTATACAGATACAAATGGTTGTTCAAACCATCAGATTATCAATTCATTTATTCTTTTCTCTTTATACTATAAATATTGTTGCAGGCTTGTTGAGCAATTTTGGCTCATCCCCTTTTATTGTTATTCCTATTGTTTTACAATTAAGGTAGAGTATGAAACCCATCAGAACCCGCATAGTCAAGAAGCGAGTCAAGCAACAGGACCCTCTTATACCAAGAGTGTTCATCCCTATCCCAGAAGAGAGCTTTGAGTTACCAGATCATGTGTAACAGGATAAGTAGTAATGTTGGTTTGAATAAAAGTTGTGTGGTGAGAATGTAGATAGAATAAATTTTTGTAATAAAGAGAGTTCTTGAGACAGATTGTTTTAATTTAGGTTTGTAATAAAGTTAGTGTGTCGTTCTTATTTTCAACTCTTAACCTTAAAAGATCCTGAGTAGCAGTAGTTCGGGGTAATTATTATATTTATATTCGGCTTGTGCTGGTTTAGTTTGTAGTTAATGTTAATAATGCCCCAAATCTATACCCCGGATTTGGAGGGTGTTATAGCAGGTCCTCCCCAAAAAAGACATGGACGTCCGTGAGAATGAAGAACTTTGAGGGAAGCCAACAGAGGACTTAGTCCCAATTCCCCTAGACTTCTTAGACTTGGAGAAGGTCATGTATATTGGAGCATCTTTAGAGAAGTTCTTGAAGGGCCAATTGACAACGTTTTTACAAAAGAACAGTGATGTGTTTGCTTGGATGATAGCCGATATGCCTGGGATTGACCCAAACCTTATAACTCATAAGCTGAACGTCGATCCAACTCGGAAGGTTGTGAAGCAGAAGAAGAGAACTTATGCCCCTGACAGGCTAGAGGCCATTAAGAAGGAGGTTGGGAAGCTTCTAGAAGCTGGGTTCATTGTGGAAGTGCAATTCCCTGAGTGGTTGGCCAACCCTCTAATGATCATGAAGGCCAATAGAAAGCGGAGGATGTGCATCGACTTTACTGACTTGAATGATGCTTTTCCAAAGGACTACTACCCCTACCAAAAATTGATACCCTGATCGATTCCATCGCTGGATACGAGATGATAAATTCTATGGATGGTTTCAGCGGTAACAATCAGATCAAGATGCACAAAGATGACACCCTCGAGGTATCTTTCATAACTGACTTTGGTGTCTTTTGTTATCTTGTTATGGCTTTTGGACTTAAGAACGCAGGAGCTACCTACCAAAGGTTTGTAAATAAGATATTTACCCATCTAATTGGGAAGACCATGGAAGGCTATGTTGATGACATGTTAGTCAAAAGCCTAACCAAGGACGATTACATTAATCACCTCAAATAGGCATTTAAAGAGCTGAGGCACCACAAGATGATGTTAAACCCCACCAAGTGTGCTTTTGGTCTTGGGTCTGGGAAAATTTTAGGTCACATGATCTCAAAGAGAGGAATGAAGGCTAACCCTAATAAGATCAAAACTATCCTAGGCATGGAGCCACCACACTCCATCAAGGACATCCAAAAGCTAACCGGAAGAATCGCAGCTCTAGGGAGGTTCATCTCCAAGTCTGGAGACAAATGCCTTCCCTTTTTCAAAACCCTAAAGAAGGTGAAGAATTTTTAGTGGACAACTGAGAGCCAGGAGGCCTTTGAGAAGCTAAATAAATACATGAATGAAGCCGCGTTGCTGTCCAAACCAAGTCTGAAGGACATTCTTTACTTATACCTCGCGGTATTTGAACAAGCCGTGAGTATAGTCCTGGTAAAAGAAGAACATAAACTCCAGAAGCCTGTCTACTATGTGAGTAAAGTACTTCATGGAGCGGAATTGAACTAGTACATTAATGAGAAGTTTTTGCTTGCCTTGATCATAACATCGAGGAAGTTAAGACTATACTTTCAGGCTCACAAGATTGAAGTCCTGACGGACAAACCTTTAATGAATATCCTTCATATCCCGAAGGCCAATGGAAGGCTCATTAAATGGAGAGTGAGTTAGGAGAATTTGACATCAAGTAAAAGCCTCGAACGACCATCAAGGCTCGGGCCTTAGCATATTTCATGGTCGAATGCACCATTAACGACCAAGAATTCGGGGGCGAGTGATAAGTGGTATTTAAATCCACTTGGAACGCTTCATATCGGCTTAAGTTGGTGGTTTGAACTCAAGTATTTGGTATTTTTTATGTGTTTTTATGTTGAGTCATTTCAGGGCACTAGTGAGAAGGTGGGACGGAGCTTTCAATGATTTTATGCTAATAAGAGGTCGGGAATGGAGTTGCGGAAGATTGCACGAAGAATGGAGTGCCAAAAGAAGAAACTGCAGAAAAAAAACAGAAGGACAGCGTGCCCGTGCTTGGTCAGGCGCGCCCGCACCAGTTATTCCAATAGGTCAGCGCACCCGGTCACCAACGCAGTGCAGCCGTGCCAGTACAAAACTGTAGAATCCTGTTTCTACTTGAATTTGAAGATTTGGAGAGTCCAGGTGATCCAGGGGGTTATATAATGAAGAGAAGATATTTTTAATAACAAGCCAGGGAGAACATTAAGAAGACCTAGAGCACACCAGACAGCTAAGGAGAAAAAGATTTAGTTTTATACTTTTGTATTCTTCGATTTAGGCGATACTTTTGGATGTTTGTTATAACAACTCGTGTATTTTTGAATTATTTAAATATGTAATTGTGGAAGTATTAATTAAATAAAATATGTGTCTTGGTTTTGGCAGCAGTGTGTTGATATATACTATATGTATGTGATTTACTGGTGTAAAGGATTGAAATGTGTAGTTAAAAATTTAGTTATATTGTTCTGTTTTATTTTTAAAGGTGATTTTATTACAGTTTTAATCCCATAAATATTTGGAATGTTTTTAAAAAAAAATTATGGTTTTATAATTACATTAATTATTTTTGGGATTTTATAAAATTTAGAAATCAATATGTCATCAATTATTTAGCCCTGTATGATTTTCTGATCATTATTAAGTGAAAATTCCATATTAAATTCAATAATTCTTCAAAAATTATGAAACTCATATTTATTTAAGTTTGGAATATTCCGAGAATTTTAAAAAACAATTTGGGAACTTTTGAGATTAATTTCACCCGCGTCTTGTTTCGCTTATTCGTTAAAAACAGGTATAAAATGCGTTTCAAAAATTATTTTAAAATTATGAAATTTATGTTTTTATAAACTTCGGGATATTTGTGACATTTTAAAACTATTTTCGTAATTTTCTGAAATTGTTTTGGGGGCACCTTGGTCCGTTAATTTCGAATTTTGGGATAAACCGGGTCTCAGAACCTTCGTAATTATCTATTAGTACACGTATTAACATTACAGAATTGCAATTGCTATGTGACCTGTTTTCACAAAACTTTGTTATGCAGTTTTATTAAAACATTAATCTCTCTTTCCCTCATCTCAACCCCTCTTTCTCTCTCTCAACAGTCTCTCTCTCCCATGTTTTAATTCTCTTCCTCCTCCCTCACAATCTCGCGCATCTCTCTTGTTTCCTTAATATCTGTTTCTCTCCCTTGGTATTGCCGCTTATGCTTGGTGATTCCCTGTGTTTCTTTCAGATGTGTCGCCTTTGGATTTCCGGCCGCCGCCGGATTCCTTTCCGGCATGGTGGTCTGCGCGATTTTGCGCGTGTGTTGTGGTGTGTGTCGTGTTGGTGTTATCGCCTCTGTTTCTTTCTTTTCCGGTGATTACCTCTGCATCATTTGCTTGTTCTCTATTTATCTCCTGTTGTGCGCTTGTTTGTGGTTGTGGGCGCGTGATGCACGTGTTACATGCTGTGTTGTTCGAGTGTTTATCTTAAATTACTGATGTTTATTTTAATTTACTAACTGAATCTTTATTTTGCAGAAAAACATATATTTGATTAAGCTTTGTGAAATAAAAATATATTCGTGCAAGAATTTATTTATCGGTGAAATTTATGTTGGAGATCCGAAATTAATCGGGTACCCGTAAATTTTACCGCCGACGGCAATGAGCCTCGGTGAGCCAACGGTGGACTGTGATGTTTATTCTTAGTCCTAATATTTTAAAAGAAATAAACGTTAAAAACGCGAATAATAATAATTAATTGGTTTAAATCAGCGATTGGAATTTGTGGAATTGGAATGTGATTGGAGAATTGTTGCGATTGTTGTGTTTGGGATTTGACGTCGATTGATGTTTCGATGGGTAGTCCGATAAATAAAGGAGACGCTGCCCGATTTCCGCGAACTCGAACTACGAAAATAGGGGAGCGTATCCGGTAATTATCGGGATGTTGAGTGAATATATATATATATACACTTATACGTTATACGAACTTGATTGTATGTTGCGGTGAATGTTCTGTCCAAAACTCAATAACCCTAATTTCGTAAAATGACGAGTATACGTATTTTTTGAAAACGAACACTGAATTGATTTTGAGAACGTGAACCCTAATTGTTGTTTGTGTTATTATAATATGAATGATTACGAGTTGGAATATGTTATCGTATAGGGAGGTGGTTAGCGAGGATATGTCAAGCATAACTAGGTGTCTAACATAGAGTATTTCGACCCTATAGGTTCTAGTCGGGAAACCGGAAGTGGACGATGGACTAAAGATGACCTAGTAGTCAGTCGACGAGCTCAGTAGAGTTTTAACAGAAAAACCTAAGTATCGAAGTCGAATCCAATATGATCTAGTGGTTGGACGTTAAAGCCTGAGCGGTAGAGTCGACTCAGAGTTGATCAGTATTAGTTGTAAAGCCCTGTAAGGCAAGTACCTCTGAACTTTTCTTCAAGATATATCACAAATATTTTCAAATTCTTTCATAACATGTCGCCATTATATAAAATAACTCCTGTTTTATATTGCAAGTGCTTTAAACTATTTAACCTTGAACCCTGATTTTTCTTGATCTTGAGCCGTAAGCCTTATTCTTTGTAAACCATCCTTTGTTGATCCTCATATACCAAATCGCACAAATATCATACTACTCCCCAAATGTATAACTACCAAACACTGGAACAAAATTGTTTGAAAACACAGAAACTATTATACTCCAACCATTCTTTATAACATCAAAGAACTATACCTTGAAAAATCATTATTTGTCTAATACCTGATCCTTTTACAGACTAAAAACCGTTTCTTATATATACCCTGATATACCCTTGAGATATCCATGAGTTTCCTTATGTTCTTATTCAAGTGTTGAACCATCATTAATTATGATCTTGTTTTATCGAATTATATTGTTTATCATATTGAACTGCTTTAGAATTGGATAGTTTTTTTTAATGTGGACCAGATTCGTGGTAAGACCATATCAATGGTCAAGTTAGGCCAATGTGTGCTTTGGATCCAGTAATTAGAGCAGTGCTGTGTGCTTTGCTCAGGGTTAGTGCGTGACTGATCAGCAGCCTAACCTTAGTTTTAAAACTTAAAATGAATATTCAATTCTAATGATTATTTAACAATAAACTTGATTCTTCTGAATCATTTCATTTGAACATTGCTTAACCTCAGTTATCACTGTTATGACTTGCTGAGCCAGTTAGCTCACCCTTGCGATTCTTTTTATATATTTTATAGTTGAAAAGGATATGGATGATAGTAAAGTTTCTCAGTCCAAAGTGCGGGCTAAGATTCCAGTTTTAGTTGGATCGAACTAGCAAGGAGCTTCATATGGTAGTGAGATAGTAAGATTGTAAGAATAATTTTATTATCAGTTGTAAGTTAAATTAGTTGGGATTTGGTACGTTGTAATAAAAGTTAAGGTTGTGGCTTGTTTTCATACTTTAACCTGTTGCGATCCGTGGTTATGTAAAGCAGGGTCATTGCAAATAATATTTCTTATACAGGTTTATATTTTCTGTATGTGTTATGGACCCGAAACTTCTGACCCGGGTTTGGAAGGCGCTACAGGTTGGTATCAGAGCTACAGGTTGGTATCAGAGCTACAGGTTATAAGTCACTGAAACAAGCTTAGATTGTTGGGATTGGGTAGCGGGTTAGGATTAAGAATAGGAAATAGAAAGATAAGACGTTGTGAGGTTGAGTGCGATGGTATAGTAGGTCTCCGGCACGGTTCGTATTGTGATTCAGGATTCTTAACCTGCGACGTGTTTTCCAGATAACGGAAATGGCAGATCCTGATTTCCCTGTTTCGTTTGATCATTTGGAGCTTTCCGTTCGAGGATCGTCATCTTTTCTCAGATTTGATTTGCACCCTGTTCCTCCATCAATATTAATGGTACTACCTTCTGTTATGACAGCTGCTCCTCTTCAAGCTATTCTACGCTATTCTACCACCTCTTGATATGAGACGACCTATTTAAGAACCTCCATTTGTTTATTCTTATTTTAATGGACATTCGGTTATGAGTGTATCTCTTCAGTTTACCCTACACCATGTTCTATACCCTCAGTTTAAAACCTGTCTTATGGAACAATAGTATTTATGAGGATGGATTCGGTAGCTACAGTAAATGGTAAGTACATGAGATATTAATAAAGGTGAGAAGGAGTTTAGAAAGAAGATTCCCGTGTTTCGGAGGATAGCTGCTACGAGATTAAATGAGGCCACTAGTGAATAGACCACCCGTGATTAGCTTGTGGGATGGACTAGAGGAGTTTTTAAAGAGTTAGAGAGAAAAGTATAGATCTGGAATTTTCATAGAATTAGATGATGGTGCTATGATAAATGTGATATATAAAGTAGTGATGTGAAGTGATATAAAAAAAACTTTGTTCTTTGAAATAGACTTGTTGGCTGTTGGATAGACCTGTTCCACTTAATGACTGTAAAGATGATGGTGGGAGTACTACCAGTATGGAAGCTTTGAAATGAAGGTACGAACAAGACAACATGCATCGACAGCTGAAGTTTTCATCGATTAAGGAAGGTAATAGACCCAATGAAGGAGAGAAGATAAATGGAATTAAATGGACCTTTGTGTGATCATTTTTTTAACTTGGTATCTTGTTATAGGAAGGAAAACAACCAACTCATACAGTAAGGACAACCAGATTTGTGATTTTCAAAATTCTTAAATAAGTTTTCGAAAAAGATTTATCCCTTAAAAAATTTATAAAAGCCTTTTTGAATAAAATTATTTTTAAACATTGGTTGTCAAGTTACTACTTGAGTTTCTTGCTTGTTAGAAGACCCGGAGTACCTGGAAGGATGCTGTTTCAGAATTAGTATTGCTAATTCCAAGAATGAAGTAACCTGCGATTATGAAGAATTGATTATTCCTAACAGTAAGGTGCTAGTATTGTTTGATAAGATTAACAAATGAATCAGCGTACGGAGTAACTATTCATCCAATTACTGGGACTTTCAGAGTTCAAGGAATTCATTGATTTAATAGGAGCCTGGGCATGACCGAAGAAGATTGGGAAGATTTCCAAACTTTTCTAAAAGAAGAATACTATTAACAAAAAGATCATTATGTTGAATGATTCGCGGTTATTCTAAATTAAAAAGAGGAAACTCGAAGTTATCTGATAGGAACGCCATTATGATTGAATTGTTAAAGTATTATACGTGTAGGTGCGATGTTAAAGACGCAAGACTTAACAAGTAAGAATCTACCATAATGCTTAATTTGCGAAGGCATTTCAGCGTACCTTCTAAAGTTGTTATATGACACAATTGGGATATGATCGAACAAGCTCGAAAGATGAACACAAGTGAAATGTGGATGGTGACCAATGGTATCATACTTGTCCTCAATATTACAGCGTATATTTCTATTTAATTCCTAAAAATGTATGAACTTCTTTTCTTAATAAACTCCTTATGATGATATCAAAAAGGAGGATATTGCATTCCTTTCAAATTCAATTGTTCCCTTCAAGTTTTGCTTTCTGATTGGGACAAACAGTGTTATGATGAGACACTTTTTTAGAATGACGAAGAGTCGGGTGGGACGCCACCTAATCATGTGCCGTATGCCATATGGTACGAAAGACTGGCCATCTTAAGTACCAATGTGGTTGTCTCATTCATATTCAAATCCTTATTTCTTCCTTCTTTTCAACTTTAATTTTTGTTGAATTGTGAATCCTTCTAGTTGTTTTGTTGTACTATCGTTCTTTGCAAGAGTTTTTCAAACAAAAAATCAACGTATTATGAACCAAGCGGGCAAACTTCCATCTACCTCTCAGCATGGAAAGAAAACAAGGGTATATGGAGAGAATTGCAAATCACTAGCCCAATCAGGGATGCACTAGGAGTCGAGGGAATCTACTCCAATAAGGAATACGTCTCCAAGAACGAGAGTTTGTGAGTTGTCTGTAAAAATATGTAATTAGGAATACGGATGTGATGATATAGATAATTATGGTGAATACCTTAGGCGTTAAAGTGTTGAAAGATGTGGAAGCAACTTGATTGTTTATTTCCCCCAAGGAATCATTGATAAGATGATTTATCCCGTTGAATTGATAAGATCATGACTAAGGGACTAGCAAATTTAAGAACGTGTAATTGTTAAATAAGTGAGTACCAATGGTGGAATTGAGATTTCTGGCAATAAGTTGTGAAGAATCGATATCATTTAAGATAAGAGGATTTGACATTATTCTAAGGAATGGATCAACTATTTAAGCGTGATGTCCCGATAGATCATCGTGATGAAAAGATAATTCTGAGAACGCTAAATGAGAAGGTGATGAGGTTCAGAAGATGAAAGAAGGTAAAGAATTTGTTAATGATGATTACGTTGATCAAGATGTGGGCATTATGGTGATTAGGAGATAAATAAAAGTCAGAAGCAAACAAAATTTGAAGATTTTATAGCAATTAAGGAGTTTCAAGATATGTTTCCAGATTATCAACATTTCCTCCAGATAGAGAAATGAAGCTCGCGATTGACTTAGCACCTGAAACGAAACCAGTGACCAAGGCCTTATACAAAATGGCACCAGTTAAAATGAGGAAGTTAGCAAAGCAGATGCAAGAGATGTTCAAAAAAGAAGTGATTAGACCCAGTATATCCCATGAGGTGCACTGGTACTAATTATTAATAAGAAAATGGAAGTATGAGATTATGCGTCGACTAAAGAAAGCCCAACAAGTTTACTATCAAGAGTAAGTATCTTTTACCTTGAACTATTGGTTTGTTTGATCAAACAGAAGAAGTAAAGTATTTTCTAAAATTGATTTAAGATTTGGGCGTTACCAAATAGAGATTGAGCCTATGGACATATCAAGGATAATTTTCAGAACTAAGTACTGCTACTATAAAGTTCTAGTGATGTCATTTGAATTGACCAATATACCAATAATATTTAAACTTGATGGATATAATCTTTAAGGAATATCTGGATGAGCTGTATTTGTGCTACTTAAAGTCAACGGAGGACCATGCGAAACATTTAATGACAACTGGGGAGTCGGAGAAGAAAGAAGTTGTATGTGACATTTACAAGGTGAAAGCTTTGATGGTAGAAAGTATAAGTAATCAGTGAGGAAGAGACCAAAGGAGATCCAGTAGAAATTAAAGATTACTATGAATAAAGAAAGGCCAAAAGCACCAACAAAAGTAAGAAGGGTTACCATGGGCTGGTTATTATCAAAAATGTATGCAAGATTTCTTGAAAATCGCAATACCTTTGACGTAGCTAACCAGGAAAAGTAAGAAGTTATATAAAATGGAGGGCGCTACAGGTTGGCGGAGCTAAAGTAAAGAATGGTTACAACACCTATTTTATCACTTTGAAAGTATCAAGGAAATTTGGTAGTTATAGTGATACTTCTCATAAGGGAATAGGAGGTGTGTTGATGCAGTACAATAAAGTTATTGTATATGCATTCAGACAACCGAAACCTTATGAGCAGGAGTATCCTACTCATAATTTGGGACTAGCAGTAATAATATTCGCTTTGATAGATTGGGAAACATGATATGTATGAAGAAAGGTGTAAGATCCATATGGACCATAAGAGTTTGAAGTATGTATTCACGAGGAAAAGCAAATGTAGTGGCAAGCGATAAGCGAAAAGGAGAGAACGAAAATAGGAACTGCACCAGAAGAATTATCTATGGAATTTTAGAAATTGGAAGTCAGAGTTCATAATCCAAAAAGGAACAAGGATGGATAGTATGACTTTTCAATCGAAGTTATTAAGGAAAAGATAAGGAGATGTTAAGAGAAGATACTGAATCACGATGTTAGCAGTTAGTAATAGGAAATTTTAACGATCACGATATCCCCAGGTTTTCTTTCAGCACTTCGATGCTACAAGTAAAAGAATTAAGAAATGAGATCCTACAGGGAATGCACAATATAAAGTATTTGATTTACCGAAGAAATGCCAAGATATACGAGAATTTAAAGAAAAATAGTGATAACCAGGTACAAGAAAGAAAATTTAAAATGGATTAGGAAGTGTTGGATATGTCAAATAATTAAGGAAAAGTATCGGAGGCCTAGTGGACAAGGAAGACCAAAGAGTGGTTTTACAAGAAGCGAATCGTAAAATGTACCAGTAATGTTGATGGAGAAAAGGAATGAAATTATGAGATTATGTGCTGATTATCGGGAGTTGGACAAAACAACAAATAAGAATAAGTGACCTCTATAAAGAATTAATTACTTACGAGACCTAATCCAAGAAGTATGTTATGTTTCAGGGATTAACTTAAGATCCGACCTGAGAACATATCAGAGATTACGATTAAAGTGAGTTATGAGCATTGCAAGCTCCGGTGATATTATGTGAAATAACAAGCGTATCAGTTTTCTATAAGGAATTAAGGAACATGTTGTATAAGGAGTACTCAGATAAGTGAATTGTATTTATTGATAACATCTTCAGCTACTCAGGGAACTATACGTTGAGTCTTCAAGAATGAAATTTTGACTAAGATTAACAAAAGATTCTGAATTAATCCATTAACAACTACCTAAGCAAAGCCATATGGTAACAGATATCTTATGCCGACAGAAAGGATTGAATGTAATTAAGACCACCGGGGAGTTAATAAACGAATTGGAAAGAGTGGAATCTGAAGTTCAAATACTTAAAGGTGATAATACATGAATCTATGAGATTACTTTTCAGCCTTAACTGATGGAAAAGAGTAAGAGATGTTTAAATATTTGGAAACCAAGTTAAAAATGAGCACCGCCTATCATCCTTAAACGGAGAGTCAAAGTACGGAAGTGATTCAGGAAATGTAAGATATGTTGAGAGGTTGAGTTTTAAGGAAACACTGGAATGATCATTTATCATCGATGTCAGCTTTGGAATGCCACTTTACCAAGCTTCATGTGAACGCAATTATAGGTCCCCATTTTTATTGAGATAAAGTGGGAGAAAGATAGTTGTCAAATTCTAAGTTAATTCAGCACACCAAGAACGTAGTGATAATGATTGAAGCAGCTCGGAGTAGACAAAGAAAGAAGGCGAAATTGTATCTAGAGAGAATATGAGTATAGAAATAGGACCAGTAGTGTTAGTATAAGTTACATCTTGAAAAAGACTGGATAAGTCTAAGTAGAAGGGACAGGTCAAGTCCTAAAATTAGTAAACCATTCGAGGTATCGATAAATATAGATAAAGTTGTTCATGAGTTGATATTACCGTCACAACAGTGTGTACATATAATGTGTTTGGTCTGTTAAGGTTAAAGTGATAAGTATCTGATTTGAATTAAGTGATTAATTAGGAGCCAATGAGCTCTTGTCCAAGTTTATTTTGCATATAGTGATCAATTCAAATTCTTAATCGTTAAAGGCGAATCCTTGGAAATGAATGTACATCTATGGTGAATACGTTTGAACCCTCGAGTAGAAGAGTCTACTTGGAAATTCGAGTCATATATGCTTGATAAATATCCTCACTTATTTAGTTAAACCAGATTCTGAGGACAGAATCTTTTTAAGGGGGGAAAGATATAACGACTCGTGTATTTTTGAATTATTTAAATATGTAATTGTGGAAGTATTAATTAAATAAAATATGTGTCTTGGTTTTGGAAGCAGTGTGTTGATATATACTATTTGTTTGTGATTTACTGGTGTAAAGGATTGGAATGTGTAGTTAAAAATTTAGTTATATTGTTCTGTTTTATTTTTAAAGGTGATTTTATTACAATTTTAAATCCGTAAGTATTTGGAATGTTTCTAAAATTGTTTTCATGGTTTTATAATTACATTAATTATTTTTAGGATTTTATAAAATTTAGAAATCAGTATTTCATCAATTTTTTAGCCCTGTATGATTTTCTGATCATATTTAAGTGTAAATTCCATACTAAACTCAAGAATTCTTCAAAAATTATGGAACTCATATTTATTTAAGTTTGGAATATTCCGAGAATTTTAAAAAAAAAATTGGGAACTTTTGAGATTAATTTCACCCGCGCGTTGTTTCGCTTATTCGTTAAAAGCAGGTATAAATTGCATTTCAAAAATTATTTTAAAATTACGAAATTTATGTTTTTATAAACTTCAGGATATTTGTGACATTTTAAAACTATTTTCGTAATTTTCTGAAATTGTTTTGCGGGCACATCGGTCCGTTAATTTCGAATTTCGGGATAAACCGGGTCTCAGAACCTTCGTAATTATCTATTAGTACACGTGTTAACATCACAGAATTGCAATTGCTACGTGGCCTATTTTCACAAAACTGTGTTATGCAGTTTTATTAAAACATTAATCTCTTTTTCCCTCATCTCAACCCCTTTTTCTCCCTCTCAACAGTCTCTCTCTCCCATATTTTAATTCTCTTCCTCCTCCCTCACAATCTCTCGCATCTCTCTTGTTTCCTTAATATCTGTTTCTCTCCCGTGGTATTGCCTCTTATGCTTGGTGATTCCCTGTGTTTCTTTCTGATGTGCCGCCTTTGGATTTCCGGCCGCCGCCGGATTGCTTTCCGGCATGGTGGTCTGCGCGATTTTGCGCGTGTGTTGTGGTGTGTGTCGTGTTGGTGTTATCGCCTATGTTTCTTTCTTTTCCGGTGATTATCTCTGCATCATTTGCTTGTTCTCTGTTTATCTCCTGTTGTGCGCTTGTTTGTGGTTGTGGGCGCGTGATGCGCGTGTTACATGCTGTGTTGTTCGAGTGTTTATCTTAAATTACTGATGTTTATTTTAATTTACTAACTGAATCTTTATTTTGTAGAAAAACATATATTTGATTAAGCTTTGTGAAATAAAAATATATCCGTGCAAGAATTTATTTATCGGTGAAATTTATGTTGGAGATCCGAAATTAATCGGGTACTCGTAAATTTTATCGTCGTCGGCAATGAGCCTCGGTGAGCCAACGGTGGACTGTGATGTTTATTCTGAGTCCTAATATTTTAAAAGAAATAAACGTTAAAAACGTGAAAAATAATAATTAATTGGTTTAAATCAGCGATTGGAATTTATGGAATTGAAATGTGATTAGATAATTGTTGCGATTGTTGTGTTTGGGATTTGACGTCGATTGATGTTTCGACGGGTAGTCCGATAAACAAAGGAGACGCTGCCCGATTTCCGGGAACTCGAACTACAAAAATACGGGAGCGTATCCGGTAATTATCGGGACATCGAGTGAATATATATATATATATATATATATATATATATATATATTTACACTTTATACAAACTTGATTGTATGTTGCTGTGAATGTTCTGTCCAAAACTCAGTAACCCTAATTTCCTAAAATGATGAGTATACGTATTTTCTGAAAACGAACACTAAACTGATTTTGAGAACGTGAACCCTAATTGTTGTTTGTGTTATTATAATATGAATGATTACGAGTCGGAATATGCTATCGTATAGGGAGGTGGTTAGCGAGGATATGTCAAGCATAACTAGGTGTCTAACATAGAGTATTTCGACCCTGTAGGTTCTTGTCAGGAAACCGAAAGTGGACGATGGACTAAAGATGACCTAGTAGTCAATCGACGAGCTCAATACAGTTTCAACAGAAAAACCTGAGTATCGAAGTCGAATCCAATGTGATCGAGTGGTTGGACGTTAAAGCCTGAGCGGCAGAGTCGGCTCAGAGTTGATTAGTAATAGTTGTAAAGCCCTGTAAGGCAAGTACCTCTGAACTTTTCTTCAAGATATATCGCAAATATTTTCGAATTGTTTCATAACATGTCGCCATTATTCAAAATAACTCATGTTTTATATTGCAAGTGCTTTAAACTATTTACCCTTGAACCCTGATTTTTCTTGATCGTGAGCCGTAAGCCTTATTCTTTGTAAACCATCATTTGTTGATCCTCAGATACTAAATCACACAAATATGATACTACTCCCCAAATGTATAACTACCAAACACCAAACACTTGAACAAAATTGTTTGAAAACATAGAAACTTTTATACTCCAACCATTCTTTATAACATCAAAGAACTATACCTTGAAAAATCATTATTTGTATAATACCTGATCCTTTTACAGACTAAAAACCGTTTCTTATACATACCCTGATATACCCTTGAGATATCCATGAGTTTCCTTATGTTCTTATTCAAGTGTTTAACCATCATTAATTATGATCTTGTTTTATCGAATTATATTGTTTATCATATTGAACTGCTTTAGAATTGGATAGTTTTTTTATGTGGACCAGATTCGTGGTCAGACCATATCAATGGTCAAGATAGGCCAATGTGTGCCTTGGATCCAGTAATTAGGGCAGTGTTGTGTGCTTTGCTCGGGGTTAGTGCGTGACTGATCAACAGCCTAACCTTGGTTTAAAAACTTAAAATGAATATCCAATTCTAACGATTATTTAATAATAAACTTGATTCTTCTGAATTATTTCATTTGAACATTGTTTAACCTCAGTTATCACTGTTATGACTTGTTGAGCTAGTTAGCTCACCCTTGTGATTTTTTTTACATCTTTTACAGTTGAAAAGGATATGGATGATAGTAAAGTTTCTCAGTCCAAAGTGTAGGCTAAGGTTCCAGTTTGAGTTGAATCGAACTAGCAAGGAGCTTCATACGGTAGAGAGATAGTAAGATTGTAAGAATAATTTTATTATTAGTTGTAAGTTAAATTAGTTGGGATTTGGTACGTTGTAATAAAAGTTAAGGTTGTGGCTTGTTTTCATACTTTAACCTGTTGCGATCCGTGGTTATGTAAAGCAGGGTCATTGCAAATAATATTTCTTATACAGGTTTATATTTTGTGTATGTGTTGTGGACCCGAAACTTCTGACCCGGGTTTGGAGGGCGCTACACTTGTTTTGTTCTTGTTCTAAACCCTAGTACTTTTATATTATCTCGTAGTATTCAGAACTTATTTATTATCATATTTTCATTGGAACCCATGGTGACGGGTGTTCGATCATGAACTAATCGTTGTCATGGGGTTCCAGCGGATTTATTTATGGATTTTAATAGTAGATTGTTTTAAATCTTTAGTGTGTGGTGATTTATGATCCTAGTTTGGTTGTGCTTATTTGTCTTTGATATGTAGCTAACATCTAAGATTGTTTGTTAATCTCTATTGAAGCGACAGTGAATATAGAGGTTTAGAACTTGTCATGCTAGCATAGATTTATGTATGAATTGATATGCATGATTCGTAGTGTAATTTTAAACATCTTACACACCCTATATAATCATAATAGATAACTTATTCTTAAACCGTTATGTTTTCAAATCTTATAGACATATGGGGTCTAAGCATAATTGGTGTCTACTGAACTTCTATCTTGATTGTGGATATTTAGTAGTAGGGTATACGTATATCAAAAGATAGGGTATACTAATTTCGTGTTATCTGATTAGTTATCATCACCATCGCATACTATTGATAAAGACATAAACTTTGAATGAAGTATTTAATGAAGTTAGAATCACATGTTTTATTCTCATATAAGTAATTCACTTTTAATCTCTTAGTTAATGAATGTTAGTATAATCTCTTAAGTAGTTAATCAACTCCAGTTTCTTACTTGTCTTAGCTGTGAACGATAATCATACATTGTTGCATACGTGCATAATCTGAACTTAACCTAAACCAGTCTCTGTGGGAACGAACTTGACTTAAATCTTATACTACTTGTGATCCGTAAGCTTGCGTGTATTTTCACGTGTGTTTTATAACGAACAACAAGAGATAGTAACCCTAGAGGGAGAGAGTGATAAAGATGAAGATACGGCTCTGAAAGAGTATTGGGTTCTCCATTTTGACGGGGCATCCAAAACAAAATCTAATGGTGCAGGCTTAGTCTTGCAAAGCTCCGAAGGGTTCCTAATTGAGTTTGCTTTGAAGTTGGACTTCTCAACTATAAATAACGAAGCAGAATATGAAGCATTGATAGCCGTCTTAGGCTTGGCTAGAGCCGTGAGGGCCAAAAACCTTAAGGTCTGTAGAGACTCAAGACTTGTAGTTACTCAAGTCAATGGAGAGTTTGAGGTCAAGGATGATACGATGGCCAAGTACCTGAGAGTAGTGAAGGGTATACTAACTCAGTTCGATGAATGGTACACAAAACATATTCTTAGAGAGGATAACACTATGGCCGATGCCCAATCCCACTTCACCTCGTCTGAAATTGAGAACTATCCGAGAAGTATCTACTTTCAGGTCCTAAAGACCCCTACTGTACATGTCATAAATTTGATAGTACTATTTGGTGTGGCAAGTTGTTTGATAGATCCGATCAAAACCCACCTTGAGACTGGATGGCTCCCCGATGATACCAAGGAGGTACGCAAGTTGTCGGTGAGAGCATTGAGATATTCATTTATTGAAGGCCTTTTATACCAAAGGTCCTGCGTTATTCCATAATTGAACTACTTCAGACCTCTTGAAGAAGAAGAGGCACTTTAAGAAGCCCATGAAGGGATTTATGGATAACACTTGGGGGGCAGAGCCCTCGGTCACAACATAACTCGATTGGGGTTCTACTGGCTAACTATGTTGGCAGATGCAAAGGCTTATGTAAAGAAATGAGACAGATGCCAGAGGCACGTTCCGATAGTATGAAAGCCCCCGGAGAGGCTTACATCCATCACCACACCCATCCTTTTTGCAATATGGGGAATGGATATATTTGGTCCATTTCCTGTGGCATCGGGACAGAGGAAGTTGATCGTGGTAGCCATAGACTACTTCAAAGAGTGGATTGAGGCTAAGGCATTACCCAAGATAACCACAAAACAAATTACCCAATTTTTCTGGGAGAATGTGATATACCGATTTGGGATCCCACGCATCCTTGTCACGGATAATGGGTGACAACTTGACAATGCAGGGTTCAGAGAGTATTGCGACGATAACGACATAAGGCTTCACTTCACCTCGGTTGCACACCCACAGGAAAACGGGCAGGCAGAAGTTATTGATAGAATCATCCTTGATGGGCCTAAGAAAAGGATCAAACACTCAAGGAACACTTGGGCAGATGAGTTGCTTCCAATACTATGGGCATACCGTACCACCTACAAAGTGAGAACTGAAGCTACCCCATTTATGCTGGCTTATGGAGTTGAAGTTGTTGTGCTCCTAGAAATCACCCATGGATTACCTAGTGTTGAACCTTATGAACTAGGAAAAAAAAATGAAGAAGGCATGAGGCTTGCTCTTGATCTTATTGACGAGGTCAGAGACAAAGACAATGTCCGCAATGCAGAGCATCAACGAAGAGCCTCCCTCTATTAAAATAGAAGGGTTAAAGAAAGGTTCTTTCACAAATGAGACTTGATTTTAAGGAAGATTGAGGCGTCCGGAGGTAGTGAGAGAGGAAAGCTAGCCTATAACCGGAAAGGGCCTTATAAGGTCAGGAAGACATTAGGATGAGGATCCTACAAGTTAAAGACCCTGAACTGTGATGAAGTGCCCCGCACTTGACACCCTTCGAACCTGATGGTTTATTATGTTTACGATATTCATAATATGTTCCTAGTACTTAGTATTAAGTTCATAAATAAGGTCAATAAAACCATCTTATGCAAGGGTTAAGCCCATTTTTCAAAAATATTTTTTATTTATGCAAGTTTATTTCTATCATCTTGTCTATCAATTTATTTAAGTACGAGCATCTAAAGAATGCAAGTCCCGAAGGACCAATGCCGAAAATAAAAGACAAGTATGAAATAAGATAAAAGGAAATGCATAAATAAAGATCCCAAAGGATCGCAAGTAAAGTCCCGAAGGACCAATAGGTTACAAACCGATATAGTTCAAATAAACAAATTTTAAAAATAAAACCACATGCGCCATTCAAAGCCATGCAAGGATATCACAATCACTCCGCAGAAGAGTCCTCATCCTCATCATTCCCCACTCCCTGGGCATCATCATCCTCATCTGAACCTGCCTCAGAGGATGATCTGTTGCTCTCTGGAACCGGCTCCCTAATTTTCCCGTAGAGGGCTGCTTTGGAGCTGGGACTTCCTGAATGGGCTTTCCCTTTAGAACCAGATCCCCGCGGTTTGAGCTAGATTGAGACCGCTGGCGGGAAGTCTTAGTCATAGACCCAGAGGCCTGCCTGAATGGATCCATAACAGGGATCTCCCAGGGGCAACTGAAGACACTCAGATCGACCACGTCTGAATACAAGCTATAAACGTCCTTAACGCCCCTTTGCCATCATAAGGCCAAGTTCACGGGGCGCATATGGTCGTCGTGGTCGACCATCGTCTGAGTAAACTCTTGAGATCTATGGTATATATGCACTAACTCCCTCCACTCATTCTTCCTCTTCTACATCTCCTTGGTGCATTTCTTCTCCAAGATAACAACCTTGTCTTCCGCCTGGTGAGCCTAAGACTCCAATTTATCTGAGGATATAACTTGTTCATAGAATTCTTCAATGCTGCATAATCACTCCTCATCTTGATGCTTTGAGTAAAGGACGCAGCAAAGTAGGCGTTGGCCTAACAAGGAAAATAAAAAAAAGGAGTCATTAAAAAGGCTAACTCAAATAAGGGACGAGTCCCCAACACACAAACCCCCGGATGACCAAGACCAGAAAGGGCCGACCAGGACCTCCTGCAAGGATGGTCCAAACCCCCCCCCCCCCCGAAGTATTCTCTGAGGCCTTCCTATAAAATGTTTTAGAAATTATGAAAGAAAGGCACTTGAATGAAAATTTATACAAGTTGAAATGTACCTGGTACAAGGCATGAGCCCTAACACCTCGGCTTCAAGCAACTTCTCACCCGAAGAGACGAACAGAAGGTCAGGAGGAGTAACACAGTTCTTCGACCACTGAAGAGCTAGGGCCATACTCTCAAGCACCGAATCATTGATAGAGATGCCCCATGAAGGTTTCCAAGGGATTTTCACACTTTTATTAAAGCTTTTGAGCCTCTTCTTACCGGAGCTAGAGGCTTCGAGAAAAGCCGGAAGCTTGGGGATGCGGTTAGTCTGCTTAGCTGCATCCCTTACCATCCTCCTCATAACCATGTCACTCTTGTCAGTTATGGCATTAAGCGCCTCAGTAGCTAAAATGAAATGAAAGAAATAGATATAAAGATAAACTTGCACAAAGTTGAATTAGAACAAAAATAAAGACCCTCTCTAGAGAGGCTGCTAATGCCAGCCTCGATGAGTTTAGTCTCTGTGATGAACTCCCAATAGGAGGTTCTCCCATCATCATCGATAAGGAGATCACAGTCATGAAGCTCAGCATCTGAAAAATGAAGGATGTAGTGAGAACTATCAACAGGACTGCTGAAGTCACTTCTGAAGTATACCCCCAATCTCCCTCTTTCTCTTCCAAAACTACAAATTTCTTATTCCAACGATGAATGGAGTCATGAAGAGAACTCGTATTCACTATGTGAGGAACAAGAGGCCTATGTTGGAGAATGATCTAGCCAGGCATGTTCAAAGGAGACACCTTCAGTGTAACGCCCTCCAGACCCGGGGTATAAGTCTGGGGGTTACTAGTTAATCGCCAAACCTGTACAATCTGATTAACAAATAATAAAGAAATGAATCTAAACCCCTTTAACACTAACCATGATCTTTTCAGGTTGAAGTGTGAAAATAAGAACCACTAACTACTTTATTACAAACCAAATTCAAAATCTTACAAACTCTCTTTATTACAAACCATGTCTAACCAGTTTTACACAAATTTTATCTTTTATTCCAACACACACACTAACTATCTACACTCAACCTGTTCGGAAAACTCAAAGTTTTCTTCCTGGATTGGGATCAACACCTTGGGTATGAGAGGATCCCGAGGCTTGACCCGCTTCTTTACCACTCAAGTCCTGATGGGTTTCATATTCCTTCTTAACTGAAAACAATAAGGTGAATAACAACAAAAAGGGGTGAGCCAAAAATTGCTCAACAAGTCCACAAAATATAAATAGTGTTTAAGCAGTTTAAGTGAATCGGTAACCTGGGTATATCTGCAAAGATATCACCCTGCGAGAGTAGAAAGAAGGCCATTACTGGTGAGTACAAATGAACTAAACTGGACACAAGTTCGCATCTATACCCTGCTGATCAGCCAGGATACAGTGCAGATCTATATCCCACTATATAGATCCCGTCAAGCACCCAAGCACTACGGCCCATCTCAAGGATCCGGTTATGTCCCGGTCATTAGGATTAAGTAAACTTAATCCCCAAAAGTATCACTATCCAGTCCATGGAGTAGCAACCGGAACAATCAGTATGCTTTGATATATTCTAATCACCAGAATATATCAATATTTGTGAGTAACAATTGGAATATGAACAATGAATTCAAATGAAAAGGAGAAATCAAGAATCGAAATGAAATATGAACAAGAATTAAAAGAGTGCAAGTGTGATAAGGATCTGAAAAAATATCACTATTCTGAAATTAGAATAGGGGAAAAACTTGCCTTTTGCGCGACTCACTGCAAATATGTCACCTTCGTCTATCACCGACTCAACCTGCCTTGCTGGCTTAGCTTCTTCGATTTGGGTACTTGAATCACTTGTTCTGGTGCTGTAATCTTCTCAAAATCACGGCTTGAATTCTCGACCCGAACCAGTTCTTCCCGACCCGGTTTGTAGAGAATTTTAATTAATTTCTGATTTTTAATGATTAATTATAATTAATTAAATAAAAATTAGGCTATTTATAGTAGTAAAATTAATACTTCTAAATAAAATTAAGGCCCTAATTCTACACTTTTTTAAAATTAATAGACCCCTAATTTTAAAATTTTTGAGTATTAAAATTTAATTTAGAAATATTTTATAGATGCAATATATATGCCAAAATTTCCCAAAAATTGTGAATAATGCAAAAATACAAAGAAATGGCATAAATAAAAGTCCTATAATTTTATAAAAATAAAAATGTGATTTTTGTGGGGTTTTTAACACCCAATGGGGCCCAGAAAAGTCATTTTTCGCAAAACAAGAAAATTTGTAAAATACCTAGATGTTCAGAATAATGCAATGGTAAAAGCCGTTTGATGAAAAATAAGGCCCATTATTTTATTTGAAATACCTGCTTTAAAATCATGGTTTGGGTCGTAAAACGTTTGAAATGAAAGCTATAAATGAAAAATAAAATACTTGAAAAATATCTTTAAAATACCGGGACGACACAAAATGCACGTAACACATAGCAATTAGGGTTTGACAGATAATTCCACATAAATGACACATTAACACACATAATTTATTATAAATATGATATAGTACAGACGTAAATTTCCCAGACGTTACATTCAGCTTAAAGATGCTTCAGAACATTATGACACTCAGTGGGATGCCCAAGTCATTGCACCTCACTATGAAGAGGATGATGAAATCCCACTCGTTGGGGTAAAGCTGAAACGGGTGGATCTTCAGACGGGAAAGGAGCCTCAGGATAAAAGGGTGCAAGGGAAACCTTAACCCGGACTTTAGGGCTACCTTGTACACGAATAATCTTTGGGGGCTGAGTTTGCAATTCCTCTCGTTAAGCTTATCCCTGCAAATCTTTATTCACTTGGGCCAAGAGTAACTCGACCGGATCTCCTCGACATCCTCTTCGTCGAGCACACTCTTATGGTGGAATGCATCAAAATATACAGTTCTTGGGTACTCATCAGCCCGCTCATCCATCATTCTATTCAAGCTGTTGGAACAACGATTAATGGAGTAAGGGGAGACAAAAGCTATACATTTCAAAGAACGTATTGTAGCCCTCTTTTGCATGGCCTCCTTGGTTGAGAAGGAAGATTTTATAGGACCTAAAGACATCTTGGAAGAACTTGATAGAAGTTGAGAGCTTCTGAAAAATGAACACTTCTAATCTTCTTTTATAGGAAAAGAGCTACCTATTACAGCAGGTCACGACCCTGCCTGGTTCGCATTAGCAGGTACCTCTAAAAAACACCTGAAAATGGTGAATAAAATGATTAGAAAATCAGAAGAAACGACATACTAATCGAATAAAGCGATGCAGAGCATCGCTTATCGTATCAGTCCTCCAAGAAAAGCCTGACTGAGGCTAAACACAAGTTGTTAGTCTTAACCGAGGATTAATTACGTTAATCACCATGATTAGTGAAACCTATAAAGATTAGAGCAAGATCAGATTCTTGGTTGAATAATTTTCGTGAAGAATAAAGTATTCACGAGAACAAGAGTAGAATGTCCACCAAAAAAGACTAGGACGTTCACCACAACAAGTTCAAAGAACGGTCACCTCCCGGTCAACCATGACCACCTTAGAAGTGGCTCCATGGACGACCAAGAATAATATTAGTCGACCAGGCCACATGAGGGCCTTTTTGGCCGACTAAGAACCCCTGTGGGTTTACTCCAGGGTCCTCTGAAGGTTTTCTGATGGCCCTCCTAGGTAATTTCTTGAAAATTCTTGGGAATTTGGCTTTCAACGAAAATAAGTTTTGTAAAGACTATAACGTCTGCGAGAACAAGTTCCATAAAGATCAGAACATCAGCGAGAACAGGTTTTGTGCATACTAGGACATTCACAAAAATAAGTTTTGTGAAGAGTAGGACGTTCGTCGTAACAAGTTCAGAGAACGTTCTCCTCCCGGTGCACCAGACCACTATCAGGATGGCTCCATGGCCGACCAAGACTAGGATTGGCTGACCAGACTATATTTGGGGCCTCTTTGGCCGACCAAGACCCCTGTAGGATAGTCTCAAGGCCTCCTAAAGGTTTTCTGGTGGCCCTCTAATGAAGTTTTTTGAAAATTCTTGGAAAATATGGCTCTCAGCAAAAACAAGCTTCATAAAGAATAGAACGTCTATGAGAACAAACTTGATGGGGTACAGAGCATTCTGTAGTACAAGTACAGAGCATTTAGTAGAACAAGTACAGAACGTTCTGTAGAATGAGTACAGAACGTTCAGTAGAATGAGTATAGAGCGTTCACTGAAACAAGGACAGAAGAGCTAAAAGGGACTCTAGGACCACCATTGGGTGAGCTCCATGGCCGACCAAGTGCAGAAAAAGCCTAGCAAGTAGCATGAGGAGCTTGAAGCTGGGTAGAAGGTTTTGCAAAAAAAATTCAGGACAACCACCCCTATTCAGCAGGGGATTCTGCCCCATAGCCGACCAGGAGAGGCTGACCAGGCCAAAATGGTGCCCTTTTGGCCGAGCAGGACCTCCTGCAGGCCGGTCCAGTGGGTCCTGCAAGTTTCCCGGAGACCCTTCTGCGAATTTTTTTGAAATTTTTTGCAAAAAATGGAAAAGGTTCTAAATTTGTTTAAGTTTTTTCAAGATTTTAAATTTAGCACCGATTAGTGAGATTTAGCCTCGATTAGGTCCGATTAGTGTATATTACACATAATTAACCTGAATTAAGGGGAATTAGTGACTCGTGTGACATAATTAGCCGCAATTATGGTCGTTTAACCTATTCACTCACATGGTTAATATGAATTAGGGATAGTTAATGTCTTGTGCATACTAATTAGTCCTGATTAAGACAAATTAGCCCTAATTAGGGAGATTGACCTCGATTAAGGCTAATTAGAGTTTTCTACCTTAAAATTAGGCTCTTCTAAGCCTAGTTAGTAGCTTGTACATAGAAATTAGCCCCAATTAGGGCCAATTAGACCGATTAGGACATGTTAGTAGCTTTCACTATATAATTAATCTTGACGAAGGTTAAGGGGTGATAAACGCCCACTTTTTAGTCCCGATTAGGATGGCTTAGTTTCAAACACTATCTAATTAGCCTATGTAAAGGCCTTAAGTGTGTGCTCGCACTATATAAGTCACAGTAAATGTGTAGATCTCTCCATATTTACAATAAAAAATAACACCCATGAAGGGCCGGTACCGGAGAAGGGCCAAAAGCACCCCGAGTCGCGAATAGACTATTATAACTTCCACGGAAACTCAGTTAATTTCCCCAGAAGTTGGGGGAAAATGATATGGATAGAAAATACATCCTAAAGACATATTAAATATTGTATTAATTATACTTGGGTTTCTGGTTCAAAGCCTAGTTAGACCAGGATGGTCTAAGCTCATAACAGGCTCAAGACGACCCAAGTAGTCTAGGCCCACTAGCAGAGGTCGTCAAGGTCCACGAATATGAGTTGTTCCTGGGCCAGGACTGATACGGCTAAAAGAGCAGAGACATTTGTTCAAAATGAACAAACACTTCTATAATGAAGGATCTGGAATTCCTTCCCTTACAGGAGTCCAAATTACCATCTAAGTAGGAGACTTGTCCACCAAGTCTCCCAACACAAGTCTAACCCTAGACCCATCTCTATATAAAGGGCTCTACCCCTCAACTCAGAACTATATTTTTGGTTTGATTCTCTACAATACAGAGATACGTAGGCATCTTGTGAGGATAGATAGTCCCGAACGCGAGAGCGACCATTAAAGCTCAAAGCTCACAAACCCTAACATTAATTACTAAATGTTAGATATTGAATACAACACATGGGGGTATATGTGTTTTAGATATTTTTTGCCTTTTTCAAACTTTTATGAATGTACGAACAAAGAAGATTAGAGATACAGTTATATTATGTTAGCAGAAATAAAACAACAAACACAATATTTCAAAACTCACTTAATATTGTATTAAAATCAAGTTATGACTTGCTACAAATCTTGGTTCTTTGTAAGTAAAGAACTCGACTTCTATCTTGAGAGAGAATGAGAAAATTTAGATCTGTTTGCTACTTCTTAAAATAAAGGACTAGTGTTTACTTTATATATTAGTAAACACAGGTTTACACAATATGTAATAAGATGTACTAAACCCTACTTTAAGTTATCTCTAAAGCTTTCCTTTTCTGGCTAAGTGAATCTTTGAAAATCTTGTAGGTCTATGTCCTTCCTTTGTTAGTTAATCTTAGCCCTTGATCTAGCACTCTTTAAGCTGCTTTTGTAGACTTTTTAATCTAAGTGATTAGATTATTTGTTGATTGATAATCTTAAATCTTTAACTTGTCTACATTCTATACTTGAGGTTCATATCGAAATCTCTAGTTTGTTGTATAGAGAACTGACATCTCAATAAGTATAATGGCTTATCGAGATCTCTTAGTTCTCTATAAGTGTCTTTGACTTGTCTAGGTTTCTGAGTTCTCTATAAGTGAACTTGGCTTGTCGAGGTCTCCAAATCTTCTACATGTAGAAATGACTTGTCGATATCTCTGAGTTCTCAATATGCATTTTGACTTGTCGATATCTCTAAAATCTTTAATGAGAAATTGACTTGTCGATATCTCCAATATTAAAATCTTTATTTTGACTTGTCGATATCTCTGAGTTCTCTATATGTAGAAATGGCTTGTGATATCTCAGAGTTCTCTGTATACATTTTAATTTTTAGATATCTCTGAGATTTCTAATGATAATTTGACTTGTCGATATCTCCAATCTTCACATCTTTATTTGACTTGTCGATATCTGTGAGACTTCTCTATAAGCCATTTTGGACTTCTCGATAAGTCATTCTGGAGTTCTCGAATGACTTCTCTATATGACTTGATGTGTAACTTGTAGATATCTTGACTTAAAACATTTTTTCTAAAATAGATTTATTCAACTCCAAGCTTCTTCACCGTTTCTCTGAGGCATGATCTTGTTGATATTCTTCCAAAGTTTATTCTTAGGCTTGAGACTGTTCACAGAAAAATACTCCAGTCTGATCATTAACATTTTTATAGACTCAAGTAATACAATACAAAATATAGATTTAGACTATCATACAACTAAATCTTAGGGTAGTCTATGTGACTTAGTCTTGTTATAGTATATTCATGTCTTACACAATAATCTCCCCCAATTTGTGAGAAGTATGTTTATCACAAATTTATGCCTGATAACAAGACTAACCCCAAGTTACAATGATACAATAAAAGTTTACATTAAATTGACAGATCAAAAATACAACTTTTATATACTGAGAGATTACATGAGTTTAATAAGTACATTCATCACATGAAATTCTCATAGCCTGATTCCTTTCTAATAAGGTCCTTAACATTTATAAGCACTTAGAGTTCTTCTATGATTTCAGTCCCTCTTAGAGCTTCCACAAGCTTGAGCCAATCATCTAATAAATAACCATTCAAGTAACCAACTCCGAATCTTGAAAATCTGCCAACATTTATGTGCAGAAAGTGTCCATCCTTAGAAATTCTGCTCATCCCCTTTGCCTTGAGCTCATTTGATCTTTTGTTCAAACATGGCAATTTCTACTGCATACTTCCATTTCTTCCTTTTCAGCCTTTGCTCTTCTTTCATCTCTTACTTTTAGCCATACACACATTACAACCCTCCATGCCCTTGTACTTGTGTCCTTATCCTTCATTAAGCTGATCACCCTTTTTGATTTTTGTGGTTGAAAGTGTGTCCATTAAATCCCTGCCAAGTAGAGTGAAAGAGCCATCTTGATAGTAGATTTTCTTGCAGCTTCTTTGGCTTTCTCCCCACAGTCTTGTAATGAGTTTTTATTGGTGGCTTAAATGAAGGTAGGTCCAGATTTTCTTTAGGGTGGTTTGGCTATAGGTGATTGGTATTTTGAGTAAGGTGTTTGCAGTTGGCTTGTACAGAAGTTTAGTCTTAGAGGTTAAAGGTAGTTGAGTGTTTGAGTTTACAGGCTTAGAGGTTTGAGCTTGTTGGATTTGGATTGGTAGGACATTTTTCTTGGTGCCTTCACCATTTTCTTTCTTCTTCCTTCTTCTTTCATCTCCCCATTTCTTTTCATCCTACTTCTTATCTTCTACTTTGCTACCAGTTGCTTTAGAAGAGTGACTTGGATTTGAGTCAGAAGGTTTTTGATCATATTTTTTCTGCTCATCATCATCATCCAAGTCATCATTAGTATTGATTTTTGTGTTGGGTAACTTGGTTTTAGCATTTTTCAAATATCTCCCCAATATCTTGATCATGTATTCATCTTCAACGGTGTTGTACTACTTTTTCTTCAAGTCTATTTCCAGAGTCATTATCAGCTTCGTTTTTGCCATGACACATTGGTTTGGAATTTGAAAATGTTTGCAATATTTGGTGGTTGGACAGATGTATGCCACTCCCTTACTTGGTTGTAGATATGCTTCTAGAAAAGCAGCTACTTAAGCCTTCTTCAATTTATTGAGCAAGAGAGTGTCTGTTATTCCCTAACAATACAACAAGAATTACAGGAGGGGGGTTAAATGTAATTCTGGCTTCTTTTTCAAGATTTTAAAGCTGTTCTTACTTAATAATATATATGTGTTTGATTTGCAGAGTGCGGAATAAATGATTTATATGAATCAAAACACAAAGTAGTAAAAACACAAGTTTTCAAAACTTTCTGGTGGATTTTGAAAGTATCCACCAGAGATATATATATATATATATATATATATATATATATATATATATATATATATATCGAGTGAACCCCGTGAAGCTCGAATGACTCACAGCTGCTTACAAGTATGAACAACTAAACTTATAGAGAAATGCTACAGAATACAGCTTGAAAATGTTTCTATGAAAATGTGTGTGCCTAGTTCGATAATTTTTCTACTTGCTACACTTAGTTTATACATATCACCAAGTTTACATGACAATAAGACAAGATAATAAAACAAAATATATCTAATCTAACTCCATGCTACTTCACTGCTCTATTCCAGTATCTTTGAATATCTTCATAATAGCATGGAAATGGTAATGCTTCTTTGTTCTCAAATCCCTGCTAAATAGGCTGCCACATTCCTTTTGAAAACACTCGACGTATGTGACTGTGTTGTCACTGTCAACAGATATTTGAATTTGATCATCCGTCGGGTACATGCTTATCATTCGTCGGGTGGCTTTGTAGATCATCCGTCGGGTAGCTTTGTTGATCATCCGTCGCGTAGCTATTTGTCACTTGACTCCATTTCACTTATGCAGAATTACAAGACATCTCATATTTATAATTAATCAACCTATTCTGCATATCTACTAGTAGTCAACATGACTCATATGCTCCTACAGAATCTACACAAAGTTGTTTGCAGAAATGTGCTACAATACTTATTATTACATAAGTTACTCACTCGATGGATGTCAAATCATCAACCGTCGGGACTATATTGAACCGTCGAGTGCTACAATATTCACTAAGTTAAATCTACTAAGGTGTTTTTATTAATTTATCATCAAGTTCACAACATATTCCTAACAATCTCCCCCAATTTATGTCTACTGGAATTGCAGCCATAAATTAAGAGAAACTTGATGATAACAAAACATCCAAAAGATACAGAATATAAATAGTAGATAAAACTGACAAGTGCTATGTAACGACCGAGAAATTACGCTTGTATTATATCATAATAAAGATAAATTGTGTGTATTATTGTGTGATTAAATGTGTTGAGTTATTAAACTCTAACTGTTATGTGTTACGTGTTGTGTGTTTTGATCCAAACGTGTTGTGGATATTTATCGAGTGTTTTATCGTAATTATATATTTTATATAAAAACCCATACAGCTCAAATCATGTTGTAAAAGCCCGTATTTCAAACAAAATCATTGGCCCTATTTTGCCAAAAATGCCCTATACCATATCGCTATTCTGAACCCCTAGACGTTTTACAAATTTACCTTTTTCGCGAAAAATGACTTTTCCAGACCCCTTCGGGTACCAAAAACCCCACAAAAATCACATTTTTATTTTTATATGATCATGAAATTATCATATATCATTTTTCTTTGCATTTTTGTAATATTCACAATTTTTGGGAATTTTTGACATTAATTTTGTATTTATTGGATATTTAAAAATTCATTATTAATACCCAAAAATTATAAAAATTGGGGCCAAATATTTTTATTAGGAGTGTAATTAGCCCCTTAATTTTATTTAGGGGTATTATTTTCATAAATATAAATAGCTGATTTACTGTTAATTAATTAGTTAATTATAATAAAAAAAATCAGAAAATTGAGAAAAATCAAGAACTAGGGTTGTTGGTGAAGAATAGGGCAGAAATTCAATTGAAGATTTGAAGGTGATTCTGGCATCCAAATCAGTCATGTGAGTAACCGTTTCGAAGCTTGTGATCTGTAGTTTCTGATTATGCAATCATTTTTGCTGTTGGTTATCTCGATTTTTATTTTGTAATTTTCGGATTTAAACTCGAATTAGGGATTCTTAATTGATTGATTGTTAGCTGTTTTGATTGCCATGGGGGTGTAGATCGTTAAATTTCTGATTAAACGGCACCGGTTTCGTGCCTGTTGGTGTCCGTTTCGTGCTCGCCGGAAAGCGGCGACGCCGCCGCTGTTCTTGCATTTCTGGCATCGTGAACGTTGAACGAGGAAGGAGAAGGCAGAGATGTTGTTACGGTGTTGTGGCTGACTGAAATCAAGGAGAAACGAGATCGAACCGGACGTATTTGGGCCGATTATCTGTTCGCTAGAAACTTCCCCGCCGTGCCGGTTTCTGGGCGCGTGTTCTTCGCAACCCGGGATCGACCCGGTTTCCAACCCGGTTTCGACCCGGGTTTGATCCTAAAAACCCTAAATGTTATGGATTAAAACAAGTGTATATAATTGCTGTATTTAGTACCAAGGAGCGTGAGCTTCAAGGCTCGATTTGACTGTTCTTGTGTTTCGTGACTCAATCTGCCTTAACAAGATGCCTACGTACCTTGCTGATTGCCAAGGATCAAGTCAAAAAATGTAGTTCTGATCTGTGGGGTGAGACCCCTTATATAGATGTTAGGAGTCCTTGAATTGGACTTAGTGTAAGAGACTTGATGGGCAAGTCTCATAATTAGAATGGACTTTGGAGTCCTAGATAGTAGGAAACTGATTCCTTATCCTTTTAGGTCCCCTTGAGGCTAATCTATAAGGATTTATATCCTTATCGGGACTCTTCTCTATAGCTGATTTTTCCCTTATTAATTAATTACGAAATTAATTAATAATCAGGGCTTTTGGGCCTTCTTTATTCCATCAGGCCTGATCTGGTCCATCAGGCTTAACCTTTCCGGTCCGAGTATCATATATCTTTTTATTGGGCCTAACAGCCCATACCTTGCAGTATTTAATTATACTATCATAATTTATTTATCCCTATCATTTGCCCCCCAACTTTTGGGAAACATTGATTAGGTTTCGCAGAAGTTAAATCTATTCGTTCCCTTACAGGATTTCGTTTTTGCGTAAAGTCTGGAGCGACCTACACATTTACAATAAATCTTCCTTTTATTCAGGAATTATCTTAATTTCCAGGAATTTTTCCCTAATTTTCTGGGATTTTCCCTAATTTTCTGGATTTTTCCCTAATTTTCTGGATTTTTCCCTAATTTTCTGGATTTTCCCCTAATTTTTTGGATTTTTCCCTAATTTCCTGGGATTTATCCTTAATTTCTGGATTTTTCCCTAATTTTATGGGATTTATCCTTAATTTCTGGATTTTTCCCTAATTTCTGGATTTTCCCCTAATTTTCTGGATTTTTCCCTAATTTTCTGGATTTTCCCCTAATTTTCTGGATTTTTCCCTAATTTTCTGGATTTTTCCCTAATTTCCTGGGATTTATCCTTAATTTTCTGGATTTTTCCCTAATTTCCTGGGATTTATCCTTTATTTTCTGGATTTATTCCTTATTCCTGAAAATATTAGTATTTTTCAGAAATTATTTAAGGAATTTCCTTATTTTTCTGTAATTTTCCAGGAATTTTTCCCTCCCTTTTTCTTCTTTTTTCTTCCTTTTCTCTTTTTTTTTATACAGATTTCGACCAGGAATCCATTCAACCAGGATCCTGGTCGAATTAACCTTCATATTGCCCTGGTCGACAGGATTTCGGGTAGGATGGTTTCGATCAGGAATCCTGGTCGAATTTCGGCCATGATTTTTCCCTCTTTTTGTTTTTTTTTTTATATTTCGAGCAGAATTTTTCGACCAGGATTTCATTTCGGTCAGGATTTCATGTTTTTTGACCGAATTAGCCATCTTTCTTGCCTTGGTCGAAGCAATTTCGAGCAGGATTGTTTCGACCAGGATTTTCATTTGATTTCTAGTCGAATGAGTTTAAATTCTGGTCGATTTATGCTTAGTTTTTAGCCTTGATCGACAGGGTTTTGACCTCAAGTTATTCGACCAAGATTTCCTCACGTTTTCTGGTCGAATAGGTCAGGAACAATTATTTTTATATCTTTTTACCTTGAAGTTGGGCCATGCGTCTGGGCTGGACTCTTTTGGGTCCTTGATTTGGGCCTGGATTTCTTGGGCCACCCTCTTAATGGGTCTTCATCCAGGGCCCATTTCTTAAATCTGGGCTTTGTTTGTCAACTAATTGGGCCCTCTTTCTGGGCTTTCTTGGACTGGGCCTTCTCTATATATTTTTTATCATGCTTTAATATCCAAAGCCCATTCAAACTTGGGTTGGGCTTGGACTCTTAAGCCTGACTTCCAGAACATTCTGGAATTTCTTATATCATTCCAGATTTTTCCATAATTTTCTAAGATTTTTCTAAAATAATCTGGAACATTCCAGATTCTTCCATTTTTGGGCCCAAATGGGCTTTTTGAGGCCCAATTTAGCTTTCAGGTGCCTATATATAGGTGGGGGGAGTGTGCATTCACTTCACACTCTTCACTCTTCACTCTTCCTTTCATCTCAAACCTTCTAACCTTCTCCTCTCTCAAATCCCCTCCTTTAGCTCTCCAAGCCTTTTCCAGCTTTACTAAATGGCTGATAAGAGTTCCGAGAGGGCGGCCAAGATAGCCTCGGCTTCAAAACGAGGTAAGAATATCGAGATCCGTTCTTCGTACATGTCTTTAATTGATATGATTAACACTAGGGGGATGAATATCCCTCCACTGCACATCTCAACTCTTTTAATCATTGTAATACTTGGCACAACATAGATTTCAATAAACTAAATGCTCGTTATAACGTCCTTCCTCCTCTTAGATTAGTTCCAGTCTCTGGTGGTGACCGTACTTGCCACTGGAGACCCGACACTCTCTTCATTTATACAGATGCCCTTAATGCTGGGCTTAGGTTTCCTTTCCATCCTTTTATTCCTCATCTTTTGGCTGATTTACAAATCAACCCATGTCAGCTTCCTCCAAATGCCTGGAGGAACATTCTATATTTTATGGTCTGCTGTCTTAGGGAGGGCTTTCCTCTTTCTGTAGCTGTTTTTAGGAAAGTCTTTCAGTGTTATAATAGTTCTTCCAGTATCTGTGGCTGGGTCTATGTCAAGCAAAGGCCCAAAAGCAAACATATCTTTAACAACGCATCTATTCCTGATAATAATCAAAATTGGAGGAATAGTTTCGTTGGGTTACGTTGGGAGAATGGTGACTGGGGAACACTTTTTCGATCTTCCTTCGGGAAGGTCAGTGATGGTAGCCTCAAATCCATTCACTTAACTCCTGAAGAAACTATTATTTATAATGGGCTTACTCAGGATGATGGCACTACCACCAGCTGGACTCTCTTAGAGGAGTTTTCCCTGATTCATGTGGGACTATCCTCTGTTTCTCAACAGGATATTTTTCTTCCCTTCTCAACTTTATTTCATTTCATGCATTATTAACATCACTTATTTTTTCCATTACTTTGTTTCAGCTGCTAAGGAGATTAACGAGGACAATGTTCCTCTGGTTGAGGAGACAGCTAGGATGAAGAAAGCTCGGCTCGCAGGCCTAGACACCCGAGGAAAGGCCACGGAACCTAGCTTATTGAAAAAGCACAAAGAGCCTATAGGGGAGGCTTCAACTGAAGGAGTTGGGGCCATAGTAATCCTATCACTACTGCTGCCCCTACTGCTGTTGCTGCTACAGGCGCCTTCCAGCCTCTTTGGGGATTTCGCCGAGGGGACACCGTGGTTGGATCCACGAAGCATGCATGGGATTGGTCCTACCATAGCGTGACTCCCAAGGACTTTACTGATGTGGTGGCCACCCCTGATCTTGAGAGGATTAAGCTCATGGGAGCTCAGTCTCTGGCTTCGGTATGCCTTCTCTTTTTTGAACTTATCTTTCATTCTTGTAGCATTTTCTTGCCTTATACTTTGTTAATTGCTTTGTTTCAGTCTAACGCCTACTTTCAAGGCGCTGTGAGGCAAGCCGAGTCATGGAAGCGGGCTTCTGATAAGGCCGATAATGCCCTCAGGAGGCAACAGAAGAAGTATGCTACCCTGGAGAAGAAGCTCAAGCGCAAGGAGGAAGAACTCGGAGAGTCTAACGCCGAGCTGGTGGTACTTCGGGCGGAGAAGGATAAAGCTATAGACAACTATCTGGACTCGGAGGAATTTGCCCAATCCATGAGGATTAAGGATGATTCAGTCTTTCCCGGGTTTTTTAGGACTGGTTGGGACACGGCCCTTGGGACCGTGAACGAGGCTTGTCCTGATATTAACCCAGCGGACTATGTCTGCCCTGATGACGAGGCTTTGCTGCAGAGGTTTCGTACCCGAGTAGTTGTCTCGGGTCATGTTCCTCAGGATCCACTCCTTCCTCCTCCCGAGTCTTCTTCCAGACCTGCTGATGACGATAGCTCTTCCTCCTCTTCCGAGACGACAGAGACATCCAGCGAGAGTGGAGAGGACGATGATATGGATGCCGAGGGTACTTCAGCTCCTTAGAGCTTTTTCAGCCCTGCGTGGCTTGTTGTTTTTTTTCTTTTATCCTATTTTCGAGACTTTATTTATCGAACTTTTGTAATATCTATCAGATTTATTTCATTTATAACCTTCTATGCTTGCATCCATGCATTTGATTTTTATTTATTAGGCCACAAACATACTTTGAAGAACTCATGAATTTCGTAAAATTGTCTGGGATTCGTCCCTTACACAAGTAATAATAAACTTCGTAATGAAACTAAAACATATAAATCCTAAGCAAGCAAAGCTTCAAGGTGCTTTTCAACCTACTCGCCATCCTGACGAGTGAGAATCGTATCTGGCTTCCCTACACATAGTAAACCTTCAGGTTTTGTGCATGCCAAGTTCTCGGGACTTCAAAACCATCCATAGTCTCTAGCTTGTAGGTTCCTCTACCTTGAACACTCTTGACTCTGTATGGCCCTTCCCAATTCGGGGCAAGCTTTCCTTTTTCCTACACCAGATGCTTCTATCTTCCTCAAGACTAGATCGCCTTGTTTAAAAAACCTTTCTTTAACCCTTAGGTTGTAGTAGAATGAAGCCTTTTTCTGATATTCTACTATCTTTGCATGTGCCTTATCTCGTACTTCATCGATTAAATCCAGGGCTAACCTCTGCCCTTCCTCATTTTATTCCTCATCGAAGGCCTGAATCCTTGGAGAGGAATGTGATATCTCTACTGGAACTACTGCTTCTGCCCCATATGCCAACATGAAGGGAGTTGCTCCTGTCGTGACTCTACAGGTAGTCCTGTAGGCCCATAATATTGGAAGTATTTCATCCACCCAATTATTTCTTGACTTCTCGATCCTCTTCTTTAGTCCATCCAGGATTATTCGATTTGCTACTTCTGCTTGCCCATTAGCTTGTGGGTGAGCCACAGAGGTGAATCGTAACTCAATTTCATTTTCTTCACAATACTTCTTGAATTCCTCGTTGTTTAATTATGTTCCATTGTCAGTGACGAGGATACGGGGAATTCCATATCGGCACATAATGTTTTCCCACATGAATTGTGCAACCTGCTTAGTTGTGATTTTGGCCAAGGGTTTGGCTTCAATCCACTTGGTGAAATAATCAATGGCTACAATTAGAAACTTCCTTTGTGCCGTGGCCATAGGGAAAGGCCCTAGAATGTCCATCCCCCACATAGCAAAGGGAATAGGCGAGTTGATAGAGGTCAGCATCTCGGGGGGTTATCTAACAACTGGTGCATGCTTCTGACAGCGATCACACTTCTTCACATATTCTTTGGCATCAGCCATCATTTCTGGCCAATAGAAGCCTAAATGGGTTATCTTATGAGCCAAGGCCCTGCCCCCCAAGTGTTGTCCACAAATACCTTCATGCACTTCTTCAAAAGCCAAGCGTGCCTCATCGGGCCTGAGACGCCTCAAGTAGGGAACCACGAAAGATCTTTTGTAAAGAATCCCATCTATCAAAGAGTACCTTAGTGCCCGAACAGTTAACTTCCGTGCTTCAGTTGCATCGCTTGGCAACCAACCGGTCTGAATGTGAGCCTTGATGGGATCAATCCATGACGTCCCCAAGCCTATGGGAGCCACTAGCTTAACATCTATGCTTCGTGTCTTCAAAACATGGAAGTACACACTTCCTGAACTTTCTTCAATCTCAGACGAAGTGAACTTTGATAGCGCATCTGCCTTAACATTTTCTTCCCTTGGAATGTGTTCAACATGGCATTCATTAAATTGGGTCATCACAGCCCTTACTAGGCGGACATACTTAGCCATCGTATCATCCCTTGCCTCAAATTCTCCCTTTACCTGGGATATGATCAGCTTCGAGTCTCCACGGACCTTTAAGTTTTTGACTCTAAGTGTCCCAGCTAGACCGAGGCCAGCTATCAGGGCTTCATACTCTGCCTCATTGTTTGTGGTTGGAAAGTCTAGCTTCATAGCATACTCAATTAAGAACCCATCAGGGCTTTGCAAAACCAATCCTGCTCCACTAGAGTTTGTTTTTGATGCCCCATCAAAATAGAGAACCCAATATTATTTATCATCCTTCTCTTTGCCCCCATCATCGACTTTCTTGTCTTGAGGTACGGCATCTTCCTGCCCCCCGGCTTCTTGGTTGGGTATAGTACATTCCACCACGAAGTCAGCTAGTGCCTGGGCTTTTATTGTCGTACGTGGCTTATACTTAAGATCGAACTCTCCCAGCTCTATTGCCCACTTAATCAATCTCCCACTTGCCTTGGGACTGTGAATGATATTTCTCAGGGGCTGATTTGTTAGCACCTCAATCTGGTGAGCCTGAAAATAAGGACGCAGTTTTCTCGAAGCCATTACCAAGGCTAAATCGAATTTCTCAATAGCTGAATAATTCAACTCAGCACCATGCAGAATTTTGCTAACATAGTATACGGGTTTCTGGACTTTCAGTTCCTCCTTAACCAACACCGCGCTCAAGGCGCTCTCTGAAACAGCCAAGTACAAGAATAAAACTTCATTTAGAACTGGCTTGGCCAACAACGGGGCCTGGCCCATATACTTCTTTAACTCTTCAAATGCCTTTGGATTTTCCTCACTCCATACAAAGCCTTTGATGTTCTTTAGTGACTTGAAAAATGACAAGCACTTGTCTCCTGACTTGGAGATGAATCGTCCTAGCGCAACAACCCTTCCTATGAGCTTCTGAACATCCTTGATAGTTTTTGGTGGTTCCATGTCCAGGATCGCCTTGATTTTATCGGGGTTAGCCTCAATTCCCCTTTTTGAGACCATCAATCCCAAGAATTTTCCAGATCCTACTCCGAAAGCACACTTCGTAGGATTCAACATCATCTTGTGGTACCTCAGGACCTCAAAAGCTTCCCTCAAATAGGTTATGTGATCAGTCTTTACTAGACTCTTGACTAACATGTCATCAACATAGACTTCCATAGTCTTACCAATAAGATCCTTAAAAATTTTGTTTACCAACCTTTGATAGGTGGCTCCTGCATTTTTGAGACCAAACGCCATAACAAGATAACAATAAACACCAAAGTCAGTGATGAATGATACATTTGGAATGTCATCCTTATGTATTTTGATCTGGTTGTATCCGCTAAATCCATCCATGAAACTCAGCATCTCATGTCCAGCAGTGGCATCAATCAAAGTATCAATCCTCGGCAACGGAATACAGTCTTTAGGGCATGCATCATTCAGGTCAGTAAAGTCTATACACATCCTCCACTTTCCATTAGCCTTCTTCACCATTACCGGGTTTGCTAACCATTCCGGGAATTGAATCTCCTCAATAAAACCAGCCTCTAAGAGCTTTTCTACCTCCTGTCTTATAGCTTCTTGTCTTTCTGGGGCAAAATTTCTTTTCTTTTGTTTCACGGTTTTCCGGCTTGGATCCATGTTTAACTTGTGAGTAATCAGCTCCGGGTCTATGCCTGGCATATCAGCTGCTGACCATGCGAACACATCACTGTTTTCTTGCAAAAATTTCATCAACTTCCCTCTAAGGGGCTCCTCTAATGAAAGTCATCCTCTCAGGATTCTTGGGGTCTAAAGGAATCGAAACCAAATCTTCTGCTGGCTTTCCTCTCTTCTCGTCATTTTCTCTGACATCCATATCTTCAATAGGAAGAACCTGCCCCCCGACTCCATCTGCCCTCAAAGAGGCCACATAACAGCTTTTAGCCATTTTTTGATCTCCTCTCTCTTCTCCAATCCCGTTTTGGGTAGGAAACTTCATGACCGAATGGTAGGAAGAGGGGACTGCCTTGAAGGCATGTATCCCTGTTCTCCCCATGATAGCATTATAAGTTGAACTAGCCTTTACCACCACGAAATCCAGCATCTGCGTTGCTTGCCTTGGCTCCGTACCTATGGTGGTCGGCAATTTGATTATCCCTTCCACAGGACATTCTACTCCAGCAAATCCATATATCGGCATGTCGGTTGGTGTCAACTGGGAGTCGTTATACCCCATCCTTAGAAAGGTATCGTGAAGCAAGATATCCACAGAAGCACCATTATCCACAAGGACCCTCTTAACCGGGCTATTTCCTATTATCGGTGTTATGACCAGCGGGTCGTCATGGGGAAACTTCACACCCTCTAGGTCGGAATCATCAAAAGCCAATGTTACTCCTGTCCTGGCCCTCTTCGGGGCTTCGCCAACAATATGCATAACCTCCCTGGTGTATGCCTTTCTGGAATTTTTGGACAATCCTGCAGCAGTTGGACCTCCAAAGATCGTGTTTATCACAGGTCCTCGAGGGCGTCGTGGCCCTCCAAAAATTGCATTTATAACCGGCCCTCTAGGTTGGGGATTCCGCCCCTGATCGTCTTGGTCCCTCCTACGATCTTCAAAGTTCTTCCTTCCATTATTGTTTCTGTCCCCTCCATCTCTAGTATACTTGTTCAACCTTCCTTTTCGAATCAAAAACTCAATTTCATCTTTCAATTGCCTACACTCATCGGTGTCATGGCCCACATCCTTATGAAACCTGCAATAATTGCTCTTATCTAGCTTGGCGAGATCAGCCTTCAAGGGCTTAGGCCAGCGAATATCTCTATCTTTCTCAATCTCCATCAAAATCTGACTTCTAGGAGCACTCAGCTTAGCGTATTCAGTGAACTTTTGCCCAGGTCCTCCCTTCTTGGGGGTTGAATGAGGGTTTTGTTCGGTTCTAGGATATTTGTCCTTTGCAATATATTCTAAATCAGTTTTCCGCTTCTTGCCTCCAGTGGGCTCATTACTTATTACGGTCTTCCTCATACTTTCTTCAACCTTGATATATTTCCCTGCCCTCTCTTGGAGCTGCAACATGCTTTCAGGGGGACGTTTGGCCAAGGACATCTTAAAAAACTCGTCCCTAGTTCCTTGTTGTAGTGCTATCATGGCTACCTTATCATCAAGGTCCGGGACTTTTAAAGCCTCCTTTGTGAAACGATTCAGGTAATCTCTCAAGGATTCCTTAGCTCCCTGCACAAGACTCATAAGAGATGCTGAACTTTTCTCATGGACTCTTCCACTGATGAATTGCTTAATAAAAGCCTGACTTAATTCTCTGAACGATCCAATAGAATTTGGGGGCAGGCGACTGTACCATCTTTGAGCCATACCCGACAGGGTTTGAGGGAAGGCCCGACACTTTATAGCATCATTTATGGGTTGCAGCAGCAGTGCATTAGAGAATGTCCTAACATGATTAGCGGGGTCTCCCATGCCATCATAGGCTTTGATAGTGGGAATCTTGAATTTCCTTGAGATATGGGCATTCATTATCTCTTCTGTGAAGGGTGGAGTTGGATCATCAGGATCTCCAAGGGGAAGGAGATTGCTTGGATCAGTTCTTGGGACAGCAGCCCTTCTTCGTACCGGACCATCCAGGTCTATGACAGGAGGAGGATTTCTCCCCCTAGGAGGTATCTGGGGTCTGGTGGCCTGGTGAGCCTCCAAATCACGCCTCAGCCTTTGGATTTCAGCCTCATGAGCCCTGATCCTTTCCTGCACTTCTTGGGGATTCGCCCCTGGGGTGCTTTGGGGGCGTTGCCTTCCATCGGCCATTGGCTCTTTTCCAGGACGCCTCCTTCTCGGGGCCACTTCATCATCTGAAGATTCAGAGTCTCTCTCAGTGTAAGGACCAGAAAATTCCCGATCCTCAGGGATAGGACCCAAACCTCGTATATAGGGGGGCGACTGCCCTCGTGCTTCGCTTCGCCCAGCATATCCGCTTCCTCCAACCTCAGGGTGAAGGGGCATCCCATAAGGGGGGTTAGTAGTAACAATAGTTGAATATTCATACCCGACGGGTCGAGAATTCACAGGAATATGTACTTGTTGAACTTGAGGATTCGTACCTAGAATAGTCGGGGGAGTTGTCCCTTGTGGCTGAGGTTGAGTTGCCCCTATCTGGGCTTCCCCCTGAGTAGATGCATAAGTCGAATGGGGAGGAACCTCCACGGTGGACGAAATCACCTGGGTTGTCTCTGATGGTGTTCCTTCCTCTAGAGCTCCAATTGTTCTCCGTGTTCTCGCCATGGTTGTTGTATTCCCACATACGGCGCCAAATGTTATGGATTAAAACTAGTGTATATAATTGCTGTATTTAGTACCAAGGAGCGTGAGCTTCAAGGCTCGATTTGACTGTTCATGTGTTTTGTGACTCAATCTGCCTTAACAAGATGCCTACGTACCTTGCTGATTGCCAAGGATCAAGTCAAAAAACGTAGTTCTGATCTGTGGGGTGAGACCCCTTATATAGATGTTAGGAGTCCTTGAATTGGACTTAGTGTAAGAGACTTGATGGGCAAGTCTCATAATTAGAATGGACTTTGGAGTCCTAGATAATAGGAAACTGATTCCTTATCCTTTTAGGTCCCCTTGAGGCTAATCTATAAGGATTTATATCCTTATCGGGACTCTTCTCTATAGCTGATTTTTCCCTTATTAATTAATTATGAAATTAATTAATAATCAGGGCTTTTGGGCCTTCTTTATTCCATCAGGCCTGATCTGGTCCATCAGGCTTAACCTTTCCGGTCCGAGTATCATATATCTTTTTATTGGGCCTAACAGCCCATACCTTGCAGTATTTAATTATACTATCATAATTTATTTATCCCTATCACTAACCCTGTTCCTGTTTTTATGTTTCTGGTATTTTAATATTTATTTTATTTTTCTAAAATCAGAAAGTAGTTTTATTAATTCTAAAATATTAAATAAAAATCAGTTTTAAATTCTGAAAAATATTATAATTAATTTCTAAATTATTTTATTAATTTATAAATTCGAATTTAATTATTTAATTAATTATTTAATTAATTATTTAATTAATTATCTAATTATTTATTAGTTATCTAATTAATTAATAATTAGCTAAATAATCAATAATTAGGTAATTAATTAATAAATAAGGATTAAATAATATGATTAATAATCCGATAATTAGTTGAATATTACGAGTAATAATTATTCAAGCAATAATTTATTCGAAGGATATCGTAATAATTATTCGTATCGAATAATTAAATACAGATAATTAAGTGATTAATTAATCGTATAGGTATAGTAATAATAATAACAGTTCGTTAGTATTCGAGAATCGCGAGTATCTCGTATTTATACAAGTAGTTAATCGTTGAGTAAGATTATGATTCGAGTAATAAGTATTTATTCGATAAATAGCGTATTAGTTAAGCGTATCGATTGTTTATTTATAAATGATCGATCTAATCGAGTAAGTAATAATAATTTGTAAATAATTGTAATGAGTTGTAATTAATCCTAATAATTAAGGATTAATTATTTTAAAATACAATAATTATGAATTAATTATTTAAAAATATAATTAAGGATTCTTTAATTATAATTAATTATTTATAGTTAATTATTAATTAATTAAATCTTGTTTAATTCATAATAATTAAACCGTTAATCCGATTTGAGCGAAACGAAGACCCCTAGACTCAGAAAAATGAAACGAATCCAATAAAAATAATTGTAAGTTATAATTTCTTCCAGAAGAGAGTGGTCTTGTGTTAGGTAATGGTTTATAGACCCTAATAGGGGTATAATCGAGTCAAATAAATCTCGAAAATTTGCAATAAAGTGAGATAGGGCTAGTTAATACAGATATGAGTCTAGTATCGATTCCAAAAATATTTATAAGTCCAAAAATTAATTATGTGCTATGTGCTTTATGTGGTTATGTGAACCTTACGTGCTATATAATTATATGTGTATATATGCGAGTTAGATAGAAACGCATGGGTAGATTGATAGGGTTGCGTAATATCAATTCGAGATACACGTATATAGTAAGTTATCTAAACGACTATCTTTCTATGATTGGTTCAGTGTCAGCAAGGCCGATCAGGCTAGGGACAGAAGGTGGTGAGTTGAACCAGGTGAAGTACGCACAAGGCAAGTTTTTCCCCTATTCTAAATTCAGAATAGTGAATTATATCTCATTTTCCCATACCAGTTATCTTTGATAATTTTTGTTCATATACACTGTTACACAATTATTGAATCTTGTTTCTATTTCATTTCGATTCTTGATTTCTCCCAATTTATTGAATCCTTTATTCGTATTCCTATACTTTTACCCTTGTTACATATACTTTGATATATCCTGGTATTGGGATACATCAAAAGCATTCTGATTGTTCCGGATGCTATGCTTTGGACTGGATGGTTACTATTATGGGCTGGGTTTTACCCAGACCTTTAATTAATAGGCCTTAGTTGCCTGAGTACTCCTTATGTTGGTTGGGTCTATGCAGTTGGGTATAGATCCGCACTGTATCCTGACTGATCAGCAGGTTATAGTGCATATGTTGGTTCTTATTTCCAGTCTTGTTCATTTGGCACTCGCCAGTGTTGGCAAATTATTATCCTATACAAATACAGATGGTTGTTCAAACCAGCAGCTTATTGGTTCACTTATTCTTCTCTCTTTATACTATACATATATATTGTTACAGGCTTGTTGTGCAATTTTGGCTCATCCCTTTTTATTGTTATTCCTATTGTTTTACAGTTATGGTAGAGAATGAAACTCATCAGGACCCGTGTAGTCAAGAAGCGAGTCAAGCAGCGGGACCCTCTTATACCAAGAGTGTTCCTTCCTATCCCCGAAGAGAGCTTTGAGTTACCAGATCAGGTGTAATAGGATAAGTAGTAATGTTGGGTTGAATAAAAGTTTTTATGGGTTGAATAAAAGCTGTGTGGTTAGAATGTAGATAGAATAAAGTTTTGTAACAAAGAGAGTTCTTGAGACAGATTGTTTTTATTTGGGTTTGTAATAAAGTTAGTGTGTTGTTCTTGTTTTCAACTTTTAACCTTAAAATATCCTGAGTAGCAGTAGTTCGGGGTAATTATCATATTTATATTCCGCTTGTGCAGGTTTAGTTTGTAGTTGTTATTAATAATGCCCCAAATCTATACCCCGGATTTGGAGGGTGTTATATGCTACAATATTTATTGCAAATTGAACAATGCAAAGTATACAAAGAAGTTGCTCATCATCATTATCAAGGTGCTCCTCTAGTATGAGCAGATAAGTCTATTTTTTTGATTGTCTGGATTTCTTCCCAAGCCTCCGGTTGTTCTCTTCTATATGATTTTGGAGTTGTCTGTGAAACTCAAGTTCATCAGCTTCTGAGAGATCTAGCATTTCTTGCATTTCTAATAGAGTCTCATTGCTAGAGATACTCAACTGGTCCTCCAATCTGAAGAATCTTCTTACTCCCTTTTCATCCTTGAATTCCATCAGCCAATAGGGCCTTAAATGCATTTTCTTTCCTGTGAAGGGAATTGACAGAGTTTTTGGTAGTGCATCTTTGTCTCTATTACTCCTCAGTTCCTCAATCTTCTTTAGAACTAACCTTCTTGCAGTCACATCGAATCCAAAGTTCTTTTTGAAAGATGTGTTGATCTTTATTAGAACAGCTTGGCTTTCTAGAAGAATCCTGTGAAGTGGCCATATTATCTCTTTTCTTCCCTTGTATTTAAACACCAGCCTTTCAGGGAGATGTCTGTGAGCATCAATTCCTCTTACTTCTTCCAATTCATCTAAGTAGAGATTTATGTCATAGAATTCCTTGATGTCACAGATGTGTAACAAATCTCCCTTGTTAACTATAGATTGAGATTTAGTTAGGGTCTTGGATCTGAGAGTCATAGGCTTCACTTTCTTACTTGCTCTTGTCTTTGTCTTATTTGTCTTGTTAAAGATAGGGAAATTTAGCTCAGGAATTGGCAAACTATCTCAGTCTACTGGCTCATCCCTAGGAATAATGGGCTCATCATGAATGTTCCTAGTTGGATCCACCACCTTGAATTCTTCAAATACCACTGAGGGTTTTGATGTCTGAGTTGAAGTTGTAGCCTTTTTGGGAATATATTCTTCCATTTCCTCATCACTAAAGTCCAATTTTCTTTTGGAGTGGAGCTTGTATCTCAATCTTCTTTTCTGTTGTGGTTCATCTTGCACTTTTTGATCTTGAGGTTTAGCAATTACAAATGATTGTGCAGAAATCTCAGTTGTGGTCTTCACAGCTTGAAGTTTGGCTAAGGTAGCAGCTTGTTTCTTCTTTTATTTGAGCTTCTTAGCATCCAGAGCAGCTTGCTTCTTTTCTTGCCTTATTCTTTCCTTCTCTTCCTTTTTAGCTTCCACAGACATAGGGTGTCCAGCCACCACACAAATTTCCTTACCATTTCTGTAAATCTTGGCTAATCTTCTTTTGAGTGCTGAATCTACTTGATCTTTGTAAAATGCAATTGACCTAGCCAACAGCTTCTTCTCATCTGGCCTAGGTGTCTCATACAAAATATTCATAGGATTTTTGTCTGAGAACTTTGAGTAGTTCCTTTTAGGCTTCATGATTAGATCTTCTTTTAGAGATTTGATGCAAGATGTTTGGCCTTTTTCCGGATAATTCATACTCATTTCATTCACAAAAATATTCTTGACTTGAGAGTGATGAATGAATGTTTTGTCTGGCTACTGAATTGGTCCAAATTTTTGTTGAATTTCTGCATCTATTTTCCTTTATTTTTATTTTAACTCCTTCTCAGCTGCTGCTACATCAATCTTTAGCAGTTTGTCATCTGTGTTTAGTTTTGTTGTTGCCAGATTTATTATGACAATACTGTCCATGGCTGGTGGCTTTGTGAAAGCAATTGTTGGCACAATTATTTTGCTGACTTGGATGTTTAGCACTTTCTTCTCCCCCTTACTCCTTGATCCCTCTTGACTGATTGGAACAATAGTGGTTTCTTTCTCCCTTTTTTTGTTATCAGCAAGTAGAGTAGAGGAAGAGTTTTGTGCTGTCACTAGCTTTTGAAGCAAGTCTGTTTGATGTGCTTGATGTAGATGGATAGTTGTTAGAAAAGCTTCCATAGCAGTCATCCTTTTATCCAAGGAGTCCACTTGAGTAACAAGATCAGAATTCTTCCTTAGCTGTCTCTTAATATTAATCATTGTTGCTTCTGGAAGTTTAGCATCCAATCTTTTAGAAATGTCCTTCTTCATTTGATCAACCTCATTTTTGATAGAAGTGACATTCTGACTGTGTTGAAAGCCTTGGATTTGTTGTAATTGAAGAGAAGCAAGGTATGCTTGTAGGAGCTTCTTGGTGATGGCATTTGTTGTTGAGTTTAAAGCAGATTGTGTCTGACTGGTGAGTTGAATGAGGGTGGTCTTGAAATAATGTTCATCACATTTCTTTGAAAATGCCCAATATGGCATACCAGATCTGGAACTAGGGCCTACTTCTCCCCTATGTCCAGTGACTCCTCTTCACTATCATCACCAAAGAATTATTCTGATCCACCAGCTTCATAGTCTATGTCATCACCAGCTGTAGAAGGCATAGCTATGATGGCATCCTTTGCTCTTTGGATGGATTGAGTGGTGTGCACCAAATTCAGCATCATTTCTACATTTTCATTGCCCTGTCCAGCCAAAAGTTGATATGCTGGAACATGATGAGTAAATGTCTCAGCATCAAAAGAGGTTCTATAACAGCTTGACTATGATGAGATAGTTCATCTCTGTTTGCTTCATTGACATTCATTAACTCACTAACAATGATTTCCACCCTTATTTCTCTTGTATATGCATTTATTTCATGATCTCTCTGTTCTTGCATCAAGGACTCCCCTTGGCTACCCACCCTCACCTTCACCATCTAAGGTGGGACTCCTCTCACTCACTTTTGCCAATCCTGAAGAAATGGACTGCATTTGTTAACTCACTTTCTCTCCTTTTACCTGGGAGCAACCCAGACTCTCACTCAATTCACTCCCTTCCCTCAGTCCTAAGAGTGATTACACTACCACTAAGTCTTCTGTACTTGTAAGAATTGAAGAAATTTAAAGTTGTGCAGAGACACACGACGGATGATGAATATCCATCGGGGCAGTAGTATGGATATCCGACGGATGACTGCTGTAAGGCTTATCCGTCGGGATACAATCACTACTCGACGAATGATGAATATCCATCGGGATAGAAGAAATGAATGAGTTTGGAGTGGAGACTATTGTAGACTCTGTGCAGATTGATGAAAATTTAGGCACAGATGTCTCAACAGACTTAGAAAGAAATGGTAGGTGAGCCAACAAATCATCTAAAAGATGATGCTCACTTGCTTGGATTTTTGGCTTCTCCACTAGAGTTAAAGATGGAGAATTTGGAAGTGATGTATTGATCATGTCAACATCCAGTGAGTGTGTGGGTGAATTTGGTGTTTCAGTGCTTCAATTGTTAAAGATTTTGGTTGTGACTCCACATTTATTGGAGCCACATCAATCTGACTTTGAGAAGGTGCAGTGACTGGGTCTTTAGCTCCAGTTTGCACTATGTGTGTTCCCTGTGCATCCCTAGTTGGTTTAGGTTTCTTCTTTCTGGCATAAGTTTGGGGTGAGTTAGTGTCCCTTACCCTCTTGGCATGTGCTCTTGGCTGAGAGCTTTGTTCAATAGTCACATCCTTTTGGGAGGATGCAACTAGTAATGAGCTTAAGTCCTTTTTAAGCACTGCAGTTTGTTGAGAAGCTGCAGAGTGGCTAGGCTGGGAAACACTCACCTCTCTAACCTTATTCTTAGGGCTTCTTTGATTTTCACCATGTCCTTCACCCTACTTATCCTTCTTCACACTCCCCGCTTTGGTTTTAGTGGATTTTGCAACTAGTTTCTTTTGAAAGAAACCAGAGGGGACTTTCTTAGACTTGGATTTTGAAATTAATGGTTTAGTAGCTTGGGTAGGCATCTGTTGGGTCATTGACACAGATGTCATTGCTACACTTGAAGGCAAAGAAATGTGTGAAGTTGGAAGAGTGGAGACAGTAGAACTTACCTCACTTACCTGAGGTCCCTCCATGATTGGAAAATAAAGGAGATGCACCTCTTTGTGGTGATTTGTCCTGTTGAGATCTGCAATAATCCTCCTTTCTTGAACCCAACAATTCAGCCTGTTGGTTGGGTTCTCAATTATAATATTCTTAATGAGGTGGTTAGCAAGCATCATAAAGAATCTAGTATATTAGACACTTTTACCTCTCTTATTCAGTTCTCCTAACTTATAACCTAACTCAAATAAGACCAATCACTGAAATTAAAGTACTTATCAGTAACTAGCATGTTAAGCATAGAAATGTTAACAGAATTAAAGTTACTAATCTTACCAGAGAATACCTTAGTTACCATATCACACAGAAAGCTCCATTCTTTTCTAAGACCTAACCTTCTAATTTCACTTAACTAAGAAGTGGAAAATGCATAGCCCATGGAATTTAGAATGTTAACTATATCTATGCCTGTATGTGGAACAGTTGCATTATTATCAGGAATTCTAAAGCATGCTTTGATAATGTCACTATTAATGCATCTGTTTACCTTTGAGAGTGAAAGTGATGGTCTTTTTAGTAGAGTTGTATACTGCAGTTGTCCATATCTCCTCTACAACCTTACAGTAGATTGTGGGAGATTCCAGCATCGCATAGTTGAGTTTACAGCTTTTCACAAAGTCCATCATTTTGTGAAACTCTCCAGACTGTTGAATTTCCTTGTTTACAAGAGCTATGAAGTTGTTCTTTTCATAGATATATCTTGTCTGAGACATGATTTTGACGACGGGTGCCATTATTAGAGACTGAGTAATTTGCAGAGAGAATATTTGCTTTGGAGAAGAAAAAAAAGTTAGAGCAATTGAATTGAGAATGATAAAAGAGTAGAATAAAAATGAATTCTGCTTTTCAACTATCTCAGAAATAAACTGACAAAAATATTAAAGAGAAATAAAATAACCAATCAAAATAGCCCAAAATAGCCGTTTAAAAATAAATAAACTGTAGAAATTATGTCACTTATCCATCGTGTCATGCTTACAAACTGTAATTATACTCAATGGATAATGTTCAGAGTTTTAACGGCTAAGATTGAGACAATTCGATGGATGAGGATAAATTAGTTATCCTTCGAGTTATAAAATATTCCAGAAAAATAATTGATTTTTATTAACAAGTAGTATTCCGACGGATGATCAAATTCGATGGATAATGAGCATCCGTCGGGGTGTAAATTTGACTTAGCCAAAATTTCATCCAAAATAGAAAAATCAATTAAGTTTCGGGCTGCACAACAACTTGCAAAAATATCTGAAATGATTTAAGAGTAATTAAGCATACCTAACTCACTTACCAACCTTGAAAAGGTGGATTCATCAAGTGGCTTGGTAAATATATCTGCAAGCTGCTTTTCACTTGGAACAAAATGAAGTTCCACAGTACCATTCATCACATGCTCCCTAATGAAGTGGCACTTGATGTTTATGTGCTTTATTCTTGAATGTTGCACTGGATTTTCAATGATGGCAATTGCACTTATGTTATCACATAAAATGGGAATTCTATCCACTTGTAGACAATAGTCCAACAATTGGTTTTTCATCCACAAAATATGTGCACAGCAACTAGCAGCAGCAATATATTCAGCTTCAGCTGTAGAAGTAGAAACTGAATTTTGCTTTTTACTGAACCAGCACACAAGCTTGTTCCCTAGAAATTGACAGGTTCCTGTTGTGCTTTTTCTGTCTATTTTACAACTTGCATAATTTGCATCTGAATAACCAGTTATATCAAAATCAGAATCTCTAGGGTACCAAATGCCAAGTTTTGGTGTTCCTTTGAGATATCTAAAAATTCTCTTAATAGCTACTAAGTGAGATACTCTAGGATCATCCTGAAATCTAGCACAAAGACAAGTGGCAAATGTTATATCTGGCCTACTAGCTGTTAAGTACAGAAGTGAGCCAATCATGCCCCTATAGCTTGAAATATCCACAGACTTTTCAGTAGTGTTTAATTCAAGCTTAGTTGTAGTGGCCATGGGAGTTTTTGCAGATGTGCAATCCATTTGATCAAACTTCTTTAAAAGATCATGAATATATTTAGTTTGACTAATGAATATTCCATCACTAACTTGCTTAACTTGTAAATCAAGAAAATAAGTTAGTTCTCCCATCATGCTCATTTCATACTTATTTTGCATCAATTTGGCAAACTTTTTGCAAATTTTTTCATCAGTAGAGCCATATATAATATCATATACATAGATTTGAACAAGTATACTAGAGCCATTAACATTTCTGAAGAATAAAGTTTTATCAACAGTAACTCTTGTGAAGTGATTTTCCAAAAGAAACTTTGATAAAGTGTCATACTAGGCTCTAGGTGCTTGTTTCAGTCCATAAAGTGCTTTCAAAAGATAGTAAACATATTCTGGAAAATTTTTGGTCTTCAAAACCAGGAGGCTGACTAACATAGACTTCCTCTTCCAAATCTTCATTCAGAAAAGCACTTTTGACATCCATTTGATAGACTTTAAAATTGGCATGAGCTGCATCGGCTAAGAAGATTCTGATGGCTTCAAGTCTTGCAACAGGAGCAATGGTTTCATCAAAATCTATTCCTTCTTATTGATAGTAGCCCTTAGCAACCAATCTAGCTTTGTTCCTAATTACTATGCCATTTTCATCCATCTTGTTTCTGAATACCCACTTGGTGTCAATTGGATTCTTTCCTTTAGGTTTGGGTACCGGCTTCCATACCTTGTTCCTCTCAAATTGGTTTAGCTCCTCCTGCATAGCTAAAATCCAATCAGGATCCAACAAAGCTTCTTCTACCTTCTTTGGTTCTTCCATAGATAGGAAGCTACTGTATAGACATTCTTCTTAAGTTGCTTTCCTTGTTTGAACTCTAAAAGATGCATCACCAATGATGAGCTCAAAAGGGTGATCTTTAGTCTATTTTCTTTGTTGAGGTAGATTAGCTCTAGATGAAGAGGCCTCATTGTTTTCTTGATGTGTGACTGAGTTTTGATTATTAGAAACTCCCCTGAGTTTGTGAATCTTTGATTTGAGAAAGGGGAACTTTCTGTAAGTGATCTATTCTGACTTTCAGCTTCTCTTAATGACCCGACGGATGATGGACTTTGTGTCCCGACGGATGAAGCTGACTGTCTCCCGATGGATAAGGCAGATTGTCTCCCGACGGATGAAGTATTTTGTAACTCGACAGATTTTGAATTATGTGCTTCATTAGTTATAGATTTTTTTGCATTATCCTTATTCACTATTTCTTGATCACTTTCATCATCACTGTCATCACTAACCATATCCACATTATCAAACTTGAGGTTTTCATGGAAATCTCCATCTTGCAGTCCTTCAATCTTTTTGTCATCAAACACAATATGTATTGATTCCATAATAATGTTGGTTCTTAGATTGTAGACCCATATCCAACAAAAATTCCTTCATCTGCTTTAGCATTAAACTTCCCATGTTAATCAGTTTGATTCCTCAAGATAAAATATTTGCAACCAAAGACATTAAGAGAGTTTAGAGTTGGTTTCTTGTTCTTGAACAATTGGTAGGGTGTCATACACTTTGCTTGATTAATTAAAGAAATATTCTGAGTGTAGCAGGTAGTATTGTCAGCTTCAGTCCAAAAATATGTTGGTAACTTTGATTCTTCAAGCATTGTCCTTGCAGCTTCAATAAGAGATCTGTTCTTTATTTCCACTACTCCATTTTTTTGTGGAGTCCTTGCTGTAAAAAACTCATGCATAATCCCATTATCTTCACAAAATGATCTCATCATAGAATTCTTAAACTCAGTTCCATTGTCACTCCTCATTCTTCTTACTTTAAAATCGGGATGATTGTTGACTTGCCTTATGTGATTGATAATGATTTCACTATCTTCATCTTTAGACTTTAGGAAATATGTCCAACAGAACTTTGAGAAATCATCCACAATTACTAGGCAAAATCTTTTCCTTGAAATGGACAACATATTGACTGGTCCAAATAAATCCATGTGTAGCAATTGCAAAGGTTCTTTAATTGTTGAATTAAGCTTCTTTCTGAATGATGCTTTAATCTGCTTTCCTTTCTGACAGGCATCACACAGTCCATCCTTAGAAAACTCCACTTGAGGAATGCCTCTAACTAGTTCTTTCTTGACAAGCTCATTCATGGTCTTGAAGTTTAGATGGGATAGCTTCTTGTGCCATAGCCAACTTTCATCTTGACTTGCTTTACTGAGAAGACAAGTGACAGATTCTGCATTAGATGGGTTGAAGTCAGCTAGATACACATTTCCTTTTCTCACTCTAGTGAGAACTACTTTGTTGCTTCTTTTATTTGTCACATCACAGGCTTCTGAATTGAAGGTTACTGAATTGCCCTTATCACAAAGCTGGCTGATACTCAACAAATTGTGCTTGAGACCATCCACTAGGGAAACTTCTTCAATGATGACATTGTTTTTTGAAATCAAGCCATATCCCACAGTATAACCCTTGATGTCATCTCCCAAAGTAATACTTTGGCCAGCTCTTTCCTTGAACTCTATGAGCAGGGTAGAATCTCCAGTCATGTGTCTTGCAACCACTATCTAAGTACCAAAGATTCTTTCTGTTTCCATGTACACATCAAAACCAAATCAAGTTGATTTTGGTACCCAAGTTTCCTTGGGTCCTGCCTTGTTAGCTTTCTTCTTTAGTTTCTTAGGTTTAATTTCATTTAACTTGGGAATTTCTGATTCATCCTTAGTCATTTGAGTTGGACCTTTGAAACCAGTCATTAAAACAGAATCATCATGCACATTTTGATTAACAGGAAAAGGCATGTTGTTTGCAAACATGTTATTCCAGTAAGGCATGCTAAATGGCATTTGTGGCATACTAAATGCAGCATAATAAGGATTAGGTGCAAATGGCATATTAGCAAATTGTGCATTCATATTCTGAGTAGATATAGCATTCATAGGCATGGTAGGCATAGCAGTCATGTTAGGAAAAGAGGGAGGCACAGACACAGAAGTAGGCATGGCAAGTTTGCAATTAACAGACAGGTGATTAACACTACCACACTTAACACAGATTTTTCTTGGTGCATATTTATCAGGTGTGTAGTTATGCTTGTTAATTCCTACTTTTCCATTTCTATTGTTTTTCTTTTTAGTTTCTATTTTAACCTCAATCTTTTCTAATCTGTCATTCAATTGCTTGATGGACAGATGACCAACATTAAATTTCTTATCCTTCTTAACTTGACTTGATTCTCCTGAAACAAAGTTTTTGGAAACTGATCCATATTTTTCATTCCGCTTGTCAAGCTTAGCTTTGCTCACAGGTTTACTCACACCTGACGGATGTGGCTCTTTGTCACTTGACGAATAATCCTTTTGATTATCCAACGGATGATTCTCATCATCCGTCGAGTCCACATCTGTCAACAATCCTTCAACCAAGTTGGATTCCAGTTTCTCCTTACTCTTTTTCCAGGTTGCATCATAAAAGGACTCAATACCTTGAACTTTAGTGATTTGAGCATGGACATCTCTGGATGATTTCCATGCTTTAATCACTTCCTGTTCTCGTTCAAGCTGCTTCTTTAAAATCTCTTCTTTCTTCAAGGACTCAGTTAATTCATCCTTAGCAATCTTACACTCAATTCTCAATTTTTCAAATTCAATGAACTGAGACTCTAGCACATTGTTCCTCTCACTTAAAAACAAATTTTTTTCTTTAATTTTAGCATTTTCCTTAGTGAGAGACTTAAGTGTAATACGCAAGTGATATAATTTCATGGACATGTCATTGATTACATCATTACACTCAGCTTTAGATAAATGTGCTAGGTTAGTGGTGATTACCTGATTACTTGAAGAAGTTGTTTTTGTTTCATCATATTTGGTCATCAGAGCTAGGTTGACATAGCTTGTTTCTTCATCTTCATCCAATCCATCAGCTGCCCAATCATTTTCTTGTGTAATGAAAGCCCTTTCCTTTTGCTTGAGCAACTCAAAGTATTTCTGCTTATAATCAACATGCTCAAACTTCTTCTTTCTAGAATCTGACTTTCTACACTCACTGGCAAAATGCCCAGCCAATCCATATTTGAAACATTTGGATTTATCCACCATATTTCTACTTGGCTTGGCTGCTCCAAAGTTCTTTTTGAACTTAAGCTTGGCAAATCTTCTAGAAAGGAATGGTAAATGTTCATTAATATCATCCATATTATCTTGGCTCAAATGATCTTCATTTTCAGCTACCAACCCTTTGCCCTTGCTTTCACAGACCTTTGACGTAGACTCAACAGCTTCTATCTTCATCTTTTTCTCCTTCTCTAACTCAGCAACCAATGCTATGGACCCTCCTTTCTTCCTTCCTTTCATCATCCTCTTATCTTGCTCTATTTCAAGCTCATAAGTTTTCAGGATGCCATACAGTCTCTCCAAGGTGAACTCCTTGTAATCCTGAGAGTTTCTCAATGAGACTGTCATTGGTTTCCACTCATTTGGAAGAGACTTAAGGAACTTGAGGTTAGAGTCTTTTGTTTGATAGACTCTTTCATGCAACTTCAGAGTATTTAGTAGTTTTTGAAATCTACTAAAAATATCAGTGGGAGACTCACTATCTTCACAATGGAAGTGCTCATATTGCTGAATTAGCAGCTACATCTTATTCTCCCTTACTTGCTCGGTACCATCATAAATAATCTGGATAGTGTCCCAACCCTCCTTGGTTGTTTTGCAGTTAATGATGTTATTAAACATATCACCATCAACTCCATTGAACAATATATGCATGGCCTTCTTGTCTTTCTTGACTTGTGATAAGTGGCATTTTATACCACTTAGAACGTCTTATAATGGCTTGAATTGATGTCTTGAAATCAGGTATTTTGTGTATTTGATGCGTTTTTCCAGTGTTTTTGCATTTCAGGGTATAACTTGCGTATGTAGGAAGAATTCATCAGAAATAAGCCTAGGGAAGTGTGTGGCATTGGTAGTGGAAAGTTGGGGGCAGAACGCAGCAAAATCAGGAGCAGAATTCAGAATTTTCCAGAAGGTGCTTGGGTGCCCGCTCAGGATGCTGGGGCGGCCGCCTGGGAGCTTGGACGCCCGCTCAGGAATTTGGGGCGGCCGCTCAGGGACGAAAATTTTAATACTGAATTTTATAATCCTTATTCTGATAGATCTCTGAGACGGCTGGTTCTTGTGGGCTTCTATATAAGTAGTTCTTAAAGACGTTTCACATAAGTGTGGTATCAAGCAAGGATCAAGGAGAGAAGGAAGAAGACTGTTTTAGCACATCGCAACAAAGAAGAGGAAGCATACGTTTTCTTGTGATTCTTTTATTCGCTGTATCAGTGGATGCTAGTTTTCTTTACTTTGAACCTTATTACTCTTGTGACGTACTCTGGTTTTAATAAGTATTTTTATTAGTTTATATTGTGTGTATTATCATGTTTTCATATAAACCCATGGTGATGATGAGTTTTATCATGGGCTAATCCTGATCATGGGGTCATAACGGATTTACTATGGATTTCTTTAGTTAGTTGTTTAATACCTTAGTGTGTGATGATTGTATGATATCTAGCATAGGTTGTGCTTATTCCTCTTATATGCGTCGCGAACATATAAGATAGTCTGTTAATCTCCTGTAAAGCGACGGTCGATCTTGAGGTTTGGAACTTGCCATGCTAGCATAGGTTCATGTATGTGTATGCATGATTAGTGGGTAACTTTACCGTTTTACTTGCCCAGTGTAATCATAAAGAACAACTTGTGCTTAAATCATTATGTTGTTAAATTCTGTAGAAATATAGGGTCTCAACATAGTTGATGCCTATTCAACTTCTATCTTGATTATGGATGTTTGGTAGAATGGTATTAGTACAATGAAAGTTGGCTTTTATCAGTTTCGTGTTGTTCGATTAATATCATCACTGTTACATGCTAAGGGTAATAACGATAACTATTGAATGAAGTAGTAATGAAGTTATGATCTCATGTGTATTTAATATTGTTAATTCAAGTGTCAATTAAGTGTTTAATTCTCGTACTTAATTGTAGTTAATAATTAGTTAATCAAATTTAAGTTGTCTTGACATTGAGAAGTAATCATACATTGGTGAGTAAGTGTTAATTGAACATAATTAGTCTGAGTCTCTGTGGTAACGAACTAGAATTTATCCTATATTACTTGCGAACGCGTATACTTGCGTGAATTATTAGCGCGTGTTTTGTGCCTAACAACTTGCTCAATATCAGGGTCTGACCATTCATGCCTTGGTTTTGGAACAAATGGTTCATTTCCAGTTGTAGCTCTCATTGGTACATGAGGACCTCTCTCTATGCAATCCACATAGACGTCATCTTGGGAAAGAAGATGTAGGTGCATTTTCACCTTCCAGTGGTGATAATTATCTTTGTCCAGAAAAGGAATCTTAACTCCAACATCCTTCTTGTTCATCTTGCTGTCAGTTGTGATCTTTACAATCTTTATACTTCAAGAGCTTGCTCTGATACCAATTATTATTCTGTAACAATACAACAAGAATTACAGAAGGGGGGGGGGGGTTGTATAACGACTCGTGTATATTCTTTTTATTTTTAATATTTTCAAAGTGTAATAAAGGTTTAAATAATTAAATAAATGTATATATTGATTTTGGCAGCATTTGTTAATTGTTATTTATTCATTTGTGATCTATTTATATGTGGGATTGGATTGTGTGATTTATTATTGAGTTATACGATTTTATTTCGCTTGTAAAAGTGATTTTTTTACAGTTTTAATTCCATAAATATTTGGATTATTCCTAAAATTTGGTTTTGCAATTTTATAATCTCAATAATTATTTTTAGGACTTTATAAAATTGAGAAATCAAAATTTCACTAATTATTTATTTTTAAATGATTTTCTGATTGTGTTTATGTGTAAAATCCATATTTAATTATGGGCATCTTCAAAAATCATGAAACTCATATTTTATTAAGTTCGTAATATTCTGAGAATTTTAAAATTATTTTGGAAATTTTCTGGATTATTTTTACCTGTGCGTTGTTTCGTTATTTGTTAAAAAGCGGGTATAAAGTGCGCCTTAAAAATTAATTTAAAAATTTCGAAATTTATGTTTTTGTAAACTTCGGGATATTTATAAAATTTTGTGAATATTTTGATAATGTTTTGATTAAAATTTTATTCACGAGTTATACCGGTAATTATAGATTAAAGCGATGTATGGGCCTTGCAGTCAGACAAGACAAAAATAAAACGACACGTATCCATTTATTCTGGACATGTGTCGTGCAGCCAAGTAACAGGAAAGGGGGTAGTTGTTTTGTTCACATCGCTCAGTCTCTCATTCACTCAATCTAATACTTTTAAAATTAAGTTGAGCACTATTCAGATGGTGCAGAATTCTGTTTCTTTCGGAGGTGCTGCGACTGAAGACCCCAACATGCATATCAGGAATTTTGTTGAGATCTGTAGTACTTTCAAATATAATGGTGTGACTGATGAGGCTATCAAGCTGAGGCTTTTCCCATTCTCTCTGAGGGATAAAGCTAAAGACTGGTTACATTCTGAACCAGCTGGGTCCATCACTACTTGGCAAGATCTTGCGCAAAAGTTTCTGGTGAAGTTCTATCCAATGGAAGACTGCAGCTATGAGGAGTGCTCTTACTCAGTTTGTGCAGCAACCAACAGAATCTATGTGCGAAGCTTGGGAGCACTACAAGGAGATATTGAGAAAGTGTCCACATCATGGTATGCCTGACTGGATGGTGATCACTGGTTTCTATAATGGTTTGGGGGCCCAATCTCGGCCCATGCTCGATGCAGCAGCTGGAGGCGCCTTGTGGGCCAAAAGCTATACTGAGGCTTATAATCTTATTGAAACTATGGCTGCAAATAAGCATCAAAACCCAACTCAAAGGATGATGCCTGGGAAGGTAGCGGGTATTCTGGAAGTCGATGCAGCTACAGCTATTGCAGCGAAGCTTCAAGCGTTGTCTTTGAAAGTCGATTCTTTAGCCAACTACGGAGTCAATCAGATAGCTATGGTCTGTGAGCTTTGTGCAGGCTCTCATACTATGGATCAGTGTTCTCTTGTGAATAAATCTGTTCAGTATGTGAACAATTATCAGCGACCGCAGCAGCCTGTGCCAGCTACTTATCATCCTAACAAGAGAAATCATCCTAATTTCAGCTGGAGCAATAATCATAATATTGTTCAGCAACCATATCAGCAGCCTATCAGTAAGCAGTTTAATCCACCTAGATTCCAGCAACCACAGCATTATGCTCAAAGGCAATCATATCCTCAACAAGGAGGTGTTGCTCCACCTTCTAGTGCTGATTTTGAGGAGCTCAAGCTGTGGTGCAAAAGTCAGGCTATTTCTATCAAGACCTTGGAAAATCAAATCGGTCAATTAGCCAATGTTGTGCTCAATCGTCAACCTGGAACACTTCCCAGCGATACTGAAGTGCCAAGCAGGAAGGAAGCTAAGGAGCAAGTTAAGGCTGTAACCTTAAGGTCTGGAAAAGTTGCTGATGCTGAAAAAGCAAAAGATGGAGAAGCTGAAGTTGTGGATGAAGAAGAGAAACAAAAGGAGAAAGCGGCATAATCAAGGAAGACTACTGTTGAACACACTCTGCCTGAGGGTAATACAGGGGAGAAACAGCTCTAAGATCCACCACCTTTCCCTAAGAGATTGCAACAATAAAAATTGGATAAGCAGATCGGTAAGTTTCTGGAGGTGTTCAAGAAACTCAACATACCATTTGCTGAGGCTCTGGAGAAAATGCCTAGTTATGCAAAATTTATGAAGAGTATACTTTCAAGGAAGGTGAAATTGGATGACCTTGATACTGTTGCTCTAACAGAAGAGTGCAGTGCTGTGTTGTACAAAAATTACCTCCAAAGCTTAAAGATCCAGGTAGCTTCACCATTCCTTGCACCATCGGCAAGTTGTCTTTCGACAAATGCCTGTGCGATTTGGGAGCAAGCATCAATCTAATTCCATTGTCTATCTTTAAAAAGTTGAATTTGCCTGATCCAAAGCCCACCTACATGTCTTTATAATTGGTTGATCATTCTATTACATACCCATGAGGCATCGTGGATGACGTGTTAGTAAAGGTGGATAAGCTCTTCTTCCCTGCAAACTTTATCATTTTGGATTTCGAGGAAGATAAGAAGATTCCTATAATCTCGGGAAGACCTTTCTTGGCTACAGGCCGTACCTTGATAGATGTGCAGAAATATGAACTTACTATGAGGGTGCAGGATCAGGATGTAACATTCAATGTATTCAAGGCGATGAAATTCCCTACGGAAGACGAGGAGTGCTTAAAGGTGGATTTGATTGATTCTACGGTAACTTCAGAACTTGATCATATGCTAATATCTAATGCCTTAGAGAAATCCTTAGTGGGGGAATTTGACAGTGATGATGAGGATGGCAATGAGCAAATACAATATCTAAATGCTTCTACTTGGAGGCGAAAGCTAGACATGCCATTTGAATCTCTTGGTAACACTGATCTCAAGAATGCTGAAGGAAAGCTCAAACCATCTATTGAGGAAGCACCTACTTTGGAGCTTAAACCATTTCCTGAACACTTGAGGTATGCTTTTTTAGGTGATGCATCTACTTTACCTGTTATTATTGCATCTGACCTTTCAGGTAGTGAGGAGGACAAGCTCCTGAGGATTTTGAGAGAATTCAAATCGGCCATCGGATGGACTATAGCATATATAAAAGGGATCAGCCCTTCGTACTGTATGCATAAAATTCTGCTAGAGGAAGGTAGTAAGTCGACTGTTGAGCAACATCGAAGACTTAATCCTATCATGAAAGAAGTGGTGAAGAAAGAAATTATGAAGTGACTGGATGCGGGAATCATATATCCTATTTTTGACAGTTCTTGGGTGAGCCCCGTGCAATGTGTACCTAAGAAAGGAGGTATAAATATGGTAGCAAATGAGAAGAACGAGCTCATCCTCACTCGAACAGTCACAGGATGGAGGGTATGCATAGATTACAGAAAGTTGAATAAAGCCACGAGGAAGGATCACTTCCCTCTTCCATTTATTGATCAGATGCTTGACAGATTGGCTGGTCATGAGTATTATTGTCTTCTGGATGGCTATTCGGGGTATAATCAGATTTGCATTGCACCAGAAGATCAAGAAAAGACTACCTTCACTTGCCCATTTGGCACGTTTGCTTTTCGCAGAGTTTCGTTTGGCTTATGTGGTAAACCTGCCACTTTTCAGAGATGCATGATGGTTATATTCTCTGATATGATTGGAAACAATGTCAAAGTGTTCATGTACGACTTCTCCGTCTTTGGACATTCGTTTGATGAATTTTTGAATAATCTTCGTTAAGTGTTCAAAAGGTGTGTGGAAACTAATTTGGTGCTCAATTGGGAAAAATGTCACTTTATGGTGCGTGAAAGCATTATTCTTGGGCATAAAGTCTCTAGCAAGGGTCTTGAGGTGGATAAAGCCAAGGTGGGAGTCAATGAAAATCTTCCACCACATATTTCTGTGAAAGGAATCCGTAGTTTTCTTGGTCATGCGGGTTTCTATCGGCATTTCATCAAGGACTTCTCGAAGATATCTAAGCCATTATGCAACTTGCTCGAAAAATATGTGCCTTTCAAATTTGATGATGAATGCTTGGCGGCATTCGAGACTCTCAAGAAGAGTTTGATAACTGCACCAGTTATTACGGCACCTGTTTGGATAGAACCTTTTGAGATGATGTGTGATGCGAGTGATTATGCAGTGGGAGCAGTTCTTGGGCAGCGCAAGAATAATCTTTTTCATGTGGTCTACTATGCTAGTAAAACTCTAAATGGAGCTCAAATGAACTACACCACTACTGAAAAGGAGCTCTTGGCTATAGTCTTTGGTTTCGAAAAATTTCGATCTTATCTGCTTGGGACAAAGGTGACAATATTCAGTGATCATGCTGTCATTCGCTATTTGGTCTCAAAGAAGGATTCGAAGCCTAGACTTATTCGTTGGGTGATCTTGCTACAGGAATTTGAAGAGATCAAGGATCGAAAAGGTACTGAGAATCAAGTAGCTGACCATCTCTCTAGATTGGAGAATCCCGGTTCGACTTCACATGATAAGACATTAATCAATGAATCTTTTCCGGATGAGCAGTTGTTCACAGTTCAGGAGGAAGAGCCATGGTTCGCAGATATTGTGAACTATCTTGTCAGTAATATAATGCCTCCTAATATGAATGCAGCTCAAAGAAGAAGTTTTTGTATGAGGTGAAGTGGTATATGTGGGATGAACCATATTTGTTTAGAAAGGGAGCTGACCAGATCATCAGGAGATGTATCCCATTCTGTGAGATGGAGGGGATATTACGAGACTGCCATTCCACAGTTTATGGTGGACATTATGGTGGTGAAAAGATGGCAGCTCGTATTTTGCAAGCAGGTTTTTTCTGGCCTACGTTGTTTAAGGATGCGCATCAGTTCATTTTAAGGTGTGATCGTTGCCAAAGAGTGGGGAATCTTACTAGAATGGATGATATGCCTTTAAATGTGATGCTTGAAGTCGAGGTCTTTGATGTTTGGGGAATCGATTTCATGGGACCATTTGTCTCATCCAATAATCAGTACATCTTGCTGGCAGTCGATTATGTCTCGAAATGGGTAGAAGTCAAGGCTCTACCGACGAATGATGCAAAGGTAGTGTTGAATTTTCACCATAAGCAGATATTCACAAGGTTTGGAATGCCACGAGTAATCATAAGTGATGAGGGGTCGCATTTCTGCAATCGTAAGTTCACTTCTATGATGCATCGCTATAATGTGAATCATCGTGTTGCTACTGCCTATCATCCGCAAACTAATGGTCAAGCTGAAGTGTCTAATAGAGAGATCAAGCGCATTCTAGAGAAAGTTATTTATCCGTTAAGGAAAGATTGGTCTTTAAAGCTCGATGAAGCTGTTTGGGCTTATAGAACAACATACAAGACTCCACTTGGGATGTCCCCGTTTCAACTTGTCTATGGGAAGGGATGTCATTTACCTACGGAGCTTGAGCATAAGGCTTATTGGGCGTGGAAGAAGTTGAACCTTGATCTAGATGCATCTGGGAAGAAGCGAATGCTTCAGTTAAATGAACTTGATGAATTTCAACTTCAAGCGTACGAGAACAACAAAATGTACAAGGAAAAAGTAAAAAGGTGGCACAACAGGAAGCTATCTCCTAAGTCATTCGTGTCGGGGCAACAAGTTCTTTTATTCAACTCTCGTCTCCGACTTTTTCCTGGAAAGTTGAAATCAAGGTGGTCTGGACCTTTTATTGTCAAAACCGTGTTTCCACATGGAGCGGTGGAGATTTTTGAGAATGATCCGGGCCAAGCATTCAAGGTTAATGGTCAGAGATTGAAGCATTACTATGGGGACATGGCAAACCGGGAAGTGGTTAGTGCCGTTTTATTGTCAACTTGATTGAACTCCTCTAAGTCAAGCTAATGACGTAAAAGAAGCGCTTCTTTTGAGGCAACCCAAGACTTTAACCTTTAGGAACCTTTAGAAGTTAGTACCATATCCAAAAAAAACCAAAAAAATCAGAAAATTGGGCAGAAAAAAAGTTTTTTCCAGAAACCCCTGGGGCGTCCGCCTGGAAATCCTAGGCGGCCGCTCGGAGTTTGGGGCTCCCGCCTAGAAATCCTGGGCGGCCGCTCAGGAACCTACTGTCAGAATTCTTTTTTGCCTTATAAAAAAACAAGAAAAAAATCAGAAAAACCAAAAAAAACATAAAGACCCACGATTCCTCTCCCACAAACCCACGTTTTCTCTCCCACAAACCCCAATCCTACTCTAATTCTAACCCTAATTCCTACCCTTTATATACACACAACTCCTCCATATACACTCCCATATACTTTCAACTTTAAAACTCTCTCCTACACTCAAAACACAACTCTTAAACACTTTTTCTCAGTTTCAATGGCACCCAAGAGATCCCGAACTATTGATAGCAGCAGCACCGTTCCAACTGCAGATTCTTCGAGGGGAACTGTTGCGAGACCCTGTTTGATCAATAGGGTTGCTGAGGAGGAGTATACTAGGCTTCTGACTAAGCCGATTTTGAAGGAGAAGGGATTTTTACCATCGGGGAGGGATGGTGAGTTGTTACCGATGATTGCGAAGAAAGGGTGGATTTCTTTTTGTGAGTCACCGGAGGCGGTTCCAATGAGTGTGGTTCACGAGTTTTATGCGAATGCCAAGGATGAAAAGAATGGGTTTACTGTTGTTCGTGGGCTTACTGTGGATTATCAGCCTGAGGTGTTTCGCCGTGTTATTGGGCAGCGACAACGGAAGCCCACGGAGGAGAATTGGAATGAGAAGACCCCCGAGGATTATAATTTAGATTTGATTATGGCTAACTTCTGTCAACCGGGCACGGTGTGGAAGTTCAAGACGGGATCTAACGAGTATTGTTCTTTTCCGGCGGTTGCGATGAATAGGTATGCCCGTGCATGGAATGCCTTTATTTGTGCTAATATTTTGCCTACTTCGCATGCACATGAGGTTATAGTCGAGAAAGCAAGGTTGTTATGGGGGATCTTGAATGAGGAGTATTATATGGACCTTGGTGAGTTCATCTACCAAGGGATTTTGAAGTTTTTGAGGGGGGAAACACAGCAACATCCCTTATGCATCTACTTTCATGAAGCTGTGCAGAGCAGTGGGAGTTCATTGGCCTTCTCACGTGCAGCTGCAGATGTCGACCGCTCCTATTGACTCAGCAACTCTGAATGCGATGCAGGAGTGGACGGGTGGAGAGCCCGAGGAGCATGTTTTGGGATATCGTCTTCCAGGAGGACGTCCAGCAACTGGTGCTACCATGGCTAGGCCCGGTCAGGTTCGTGATGAGGCAGGCTCTTCTAGAGCCCAGGAAGGTGCTGGGATGGCTGATGCCCAGTATAGGAGGCTGTCGAGGAGGATGGATGCGATGTATGAGTCACAAAGTAGGTTCGCTCAGGAGCTCACCCTTGCACTTGGGGCTGCTTTCAGAGGCCTTGGAGCTGACATCCAGTAGCCCGTTTTTAGTGAGGACTCTGCTTATCCGCCTCCTGACACTCCACCCTCTGAGGGTGATGATGATGATTTCTCCGAGTAGGTATACCCTGTGTTCCTTTCTACTACCTTCACTGGGGACAGTGAAGATTTTAAGTTTGGGGGGGTAGTTAAGGAATATTTTTATGTGTGTGTCCTGTAGTTACATATTCATGATAGTTAGTTCATATAGTTTCATATTTTTGCCATATAATATTTTTTTTATTTTATAGCTTTATTTATCATGTCATTTAGCTCATGCATATACCATGATCCCTTTTGCGTTTCTTTACCGATTGATTTGTGATATTGATGCAAGTGTAGTGATAGCGTTAGAGTGATGATTGAGTCTTGTAGGTTGACATGCATGCTAGAAAAACTTGTAATTTCACTCAGTCTTAGAGTATGCTTAAGGACTAGATGGTTGTCATGGTTTGATGGTTTTTGAGGTTAATCAATTGATTATGCTTAGAAATTATGATAGGCCCTTAATAATAAAAGGCATGAAAAGAAAGAAAAATTGGAGTAAAAATTGGAATTCATTGCTAATTGTGGCTATGCGTCAAATGGCTAGTAGCCGGCTCGTATTTTTATGCGAGTAGTCTAGGGTTGAGCAAGATGGAGCGAAACATACTTGCTCAGAAATTTGTAAAAATAGAAAAAAAAGAAAAAAATGGGAAAGAAAAAAAAAAGAGTTAATGCATAATTGATCACGAGTGGGCTCTTTGGTATTCGACTTATTAAGTTCTTAGGGGACTTTGTGCCTAGTGACCTAAGGCTTTTATAGTCTGGGATCCGCTAACCTAACGCTCGCTAAATGGATGCCATTGCATAAGTCTTTTGTGGACCTCACTCACTGCACGGTCAAATAAGCATTTGTTGTTGTGTTGAATAAAAGCATGATTCCGTAATAAGCTCCAGTGATCTTGAAGTGTTATAAGTCATTTTGTGCCTAGAATTTATTCTTCATATAATCATGTGATTGCTTTGAGGATAATCGAGTTATGATAATTGATCTAGTTTCGAAGCATAACTTTTAAGCATCCGCACATACCACGTTTCTAGTTGTATGTTAGTTTACATGATTTGGCTGATCTTTATTCACCTAATTGCATTTGTTGAGATGTCATGAGTTGGTTGGTTTAGTCATTGAGAGGGGGACCGCTGCATTTCATGTAGATTGCATTCATGTATGTTTTTGAGTCTGTGACGCTTGAGGACAAGCATCGATTTAAGTCTGGGGGTGTGATAAGTGGCATTTTATACCACTTAGAACGTCTTATAATGGCTTGAACTGATGTCTTGAAATCAGGTATTTTGTGTATTTGATGCGTTTTTCTAGTGTTTTTACATTTCAGGGTATAACTTGCGTATGTAGGAAGAATTCATCAGAAATAAGCCTAGGGAAGTATGTGGCATTGGTTGTGGAAAGTTGGGGGCAGAACGCAGCAAAATCAGGAGCAGAATTCAGAATTTTCCAGAAGGTGCTTGGGCGCCCGCTCAGGATGCTGGGGCGGCCCCCTGAGAGCTTGGGCGCCCGCTCAGGAATCTGGGGCGGCCGCTCAGGGACGAAAATTTTAATACTGAATTTTATAATCCTTATTCTGATGGACTTCTGAGACGACTGGTTCTTGTGGGCTTCTATATAAGTAGTTCTCAGAGACGTTTCACATAAGTGTGGTATCAAGCAAGGAGCAAGGAGAGAAGGAAGAAGACCGTTTTAGCACATCGCAATGAAGAAGAGGAAGCATAAGTTTTCTTGTGATTCTTTTATTCGTTGTATTAGTGGATGCTAGTTTTCTTTACTTTGAACCTTATTACTCTTGTGACGTACTCTGGTTTTAATAAGTATTTTTATTAGTTTATATTATGTGTATTATCATGTTTTCATATGAACCCATGGTGACGATGAGTTCTATCATTGGCTAATCGTGATCATGGGGTCATCACGGATTTACTATGGATTTCTTTAGTTAGTTGTTTAATACCTTAGAGTGTGATGATTGTATGATATCTAGTATAGGTTGTGCTTATTCATCTTATGTGCGTCGCGAACATATAAGATAGTCTATTAATCTCCTGTGAAGTGACGGTGGATCTTGAGGTTTGGAACTTGCCATGCTAGCATAGGTTCATGTATGTGTATGCATGATTAGTGGGTAACTCTAACCGTTTTACTTGCCCTGTATAATCATAAAGAACAACTTGTGCTTAAATCATTATTTTGTCAAATTCTGTAAAAATATAGGGTCTCAACATAGTTGATGTCTATTCAACTTCTATCTTGATTGTGGATGTTTGGTAGAATGGTATTAGTACAACGAAAGTTGTCTTTTATCAATTTCGTGTTGTTCGATTAATATCATCACTGTTACATGCTAAGGGTAATAACGATAACTATTGAATGAAGTAGTAATGAAGTTATGATCTCATGTGTGTTTAATATTGTTAATTCAAGTGTCAATTAAGTGTTTAATTCTCGTACTTAATTGTAGTTAATAATTAGTTAATCAAATTTAAGTGTTATTGTCTTGACATGGAGAAGTAATCATACATTGGTAAGTAAGTGTTAATTGAACATAATTAGTCTGAGTCTCTGTGGGAACGAACTAGAATTTATTCTATATTACTTGCGAACGCGTATACTTGCGTGAATTATTAGCGCGTGTTTTGTGCCTAACAACTTGCTCAATATCAAGGTCTGACCATTCATGCCTTGGTTTTGGAACAGATGGTTCATTTCCAGTTACAGCTCTCATTGGAACATGAGGACCTCTCTCTATGCAATCCACATAGTCGTCATCTTGGGAAAGAAGATGTAGGTGCATCTTCACCTTCCGGTGGTGATAATTATCTTTGTCCAGAAAAGGAATCTTAACTCCAACATCCTTCTTGTTCATCTTGCTGTCTGTTGTGATCTTTACACTCTTTATACTTCAAGAGCTTGCTCTGATACCAATTATTATTCTGTAACAATACAACAAGAATTACAGAAGGGGGGGTTGTATAACGACTCGTGTATATTCTTTTAGTTTTAATATTTTCAAAGTGTAATAAAGGTTCAAATAATTAAATAAATGTGTATATTGATTTTGGCAGCATTTGTTGATTCTTATTTATTCATTTGTGATCTGTTGATATGTGGGATTGGATTGTGTGATTTATTATTAAGTTATACGATTTTATTTCGATTGTAAAAGTGATTTTATTACAGTTCTAATTCCATAAATATTTGGATTATTCCTAAAAATTGGTTTTATAATTTTATAATCTCAATAATTATTTTTAGGACTTTATAAAATTGAGAAATCAAAATTTCACTAATTATTTATTTTTAAATGATTTTATGATTGTGTTTATATATAAAATCCATATTTAATTATGGACATCTTCAAAAATCATTAAACTCATATTTTATTAAGTTCGTAATATTCTGAGAATTTTAAAATTATTTTGGAAATTTTGTAGATTATTTTTACATGCGCGTTGTTTCGTTATTTGTTAAAAGGCGGGTATAAAGTGCGCCTTAAAAATTAATTAAAATGTCAAAATTTAAGTTTTTGTAAACTTCGGGATATTTATAAAATTTTGTGAATATTTTGATAATGTTTTGATTAAAATTTTATTCGCGAGTTATACCGGTAATTATAGATTAAAGCGATGTATGAGCCTTGCAGTCAGACAAGACAAAAATAAAACAACACGTATCCATTTATTCTGGACACGTGTCGTGCAGCCAAGTAACAGGAAAGGGGGTAGTTGTTTTGTTCACATCGCTCAATATCTCATTCTCTTCCAGTCTCTCTCTCGATTCTTTCTTCCTGGTTTTTTTTTCGCTCATCTCGGTTTCGTTCCTTTCTTCTGTTTCTCGATGGTTGTCGCCGTTTGGGCTTGATTGTTCGGCTTGTTGCAATCGTCGCCTTCCTTCCTTTTTTGCTTTTTCGGTCATCGCTGTTATCTCCGGTTGGTTTGATTCATGTGCTTTGGTTTCGTTTTTCCTATTGTATGCATATATCTGTATGTATATTGTGGGTATGGTTGTGCAGTGTGTGGTTTTTGGTTTCTCCGGGTTGTTTCCCGGTTGTCCTTGCATTTCCGATTTATTGCTATAGTGCTGTGTAATAACTCGAATTTTTGAGACCCTGTAAAACGTTTAATGAATAGTAACCCTGACAGAAGGGAAAAACTTTTGAGCCCGCACTATATAGTGCATAAGAAAATGAGTTTCGGAATCGATATTACAACTATACGAACCAAATGAGTGTATGTAAATACTATTAGTTTTCGAAGAAAATGAACTTTGAAAAACGACCGTAGTTACGACTTATCAAGGACTACGGGAATCACAATATAATTACGAGATTAAAATCCTATGGATTTATATTCAATTAGGATAAATAAAAATATAAGGAATAAATACGAAAAGAATTACATTGCGAACCATTTACGAATAAGTATTGCGGAGAACGTTTAAGTAATCGAGCGAACGCGTAAACGATTAATTAAACGTAACGCACTAACTAAACCATGGTAAGGAAGTAACCATGGTTACTTCATCAAATAGTGATCTAACCCTAGGATGACCAAGCTAGCTAGCAAATAGTGTGCTAAGGAGCTAACCTTGTAGTTTAGCTTGTAAGCTAGCAAGCTACAAAGATATGTCCATGGATTTGGAGACAAGGAATAAACCTAAAGCTATCCTAGGAAGAATAAAGATCAACTTACAAAGATATCAAGTCACCTTCCAAGAAGCAACCTAGAAATCATCCAAGAGAAGCAACCAAGTGCTATAAATACCCCCCCCCCACCCCCCGTTTGCTCCCATTCGGCTATTTTGAAGAAAATAGGGAAATTGTAATTCAAAACTCCAAGCTCTAGTTCTTGTAAAATCCCACAATTATTTCCCAAGCCTCCTAGCAACTAAACTAAGTAAGAAAAATCTTTCATCTCTTTTTATCAAGGTTTGATGGGTGGAATAAATTCAAGAAACTCACTAGTGAATAGTGTGAATAGTAACCTCTCTTTGGTTTCTTGATTTTAATGGTGCTTTTAGGTTCCAAAAATCATACCAAGCACTTCCAAGCCTCCACCATCTTCAAGAACACATCTCTAGCTTTCAATAAAGGTAAAAATATTTGGCAAAATTTATTAAGGTTCATGTTTAAGATCCATTTAGTGGGTGTTAGTAAACATAGCTTACTAAGTGTTGTTGATGAAATCTTGATAAATAAGTTAAGTAGATTTAAGGTTGGTTGTTGTTGCCTCAGAAACATGATGTTCTTGAGAGGAGTTTGTGTGTTGATGATGATATGAAGATTTTGGTGGTTGTGGTGATAGTTAAGGCGTAAACGAAACCCCGATCGTAAACATAACTTCGTTAAAACCAACAAACCGTAACTTTAAGTTTCTGCAGAAAGTCTCGAAGTTGTAAACTGTAGATTCTTGAAAAGTAACCTTTTTTTAAGATAGACAATCTTATAAGGATCGTTTAGGCGCTTGAATCGCTTAATTCCGATTTACGGATCAAAAGTTATGATCGTTTTAGTAAAAGTGTTTTACGCGACAAAACTGCTACGAATCACGAACTTTGAAAATATAAAGGATAGACTTAAAGTATTCATAAATCATGAAATTTTTACAGAGAGTAAAATATGGAGTTTCCTAACTGTCATAAAAATTTCAAGTACAAATAATGATTTCTCAATTTTATAAAAATGTCAGATCCGAGACCGCGCGAGTAGAAATCGTAAGAATCCTTAAGCGGAACCGACGTCGATATTGAGAATGAACTAAGATACTTAGGAAAATGAAGTGACCATAAAGTGTTTATGACATAAAAGAAATGTTAAGGTTAGTATGAATTGAGAGGGTGTATAATGAGTAGCACATGAGTGCGAGTTACCATAAGTTAGGACGGAACCTAACGAAATGAAATATGTTTATGGTTATAGATTTTCGAGCGGAACCTAGAGCATCCTCCACCTCGAGATACTCAGGCAAGTTTACAAACCCAACTCCATTTTTACTGTTATGTTGTGAAAGGATTGTTTTACTATCATCGCTTAAATACCATGTTTGCCATGATACGTAGTTTTTGAATTTTCGCATAATATAGCGATGTTGTACGCTAAGTATATATCGTGAAATGTTATTTCGATTTAAGCGTAATTTATTATATAAGACCGAGGGTCGATCGGGATTTAAGATAAAACCAGGGAATCGTTCCGGATATATTATAGGGTGGATATAATTCCATAATAGTACATTTTAAAGGGACTCATCGTCCACTTACGAAACATTAAAACACCTCAAACTTTTAAAACGATTTCCCAACGAGCATATTCCCTCAACTATATTTTATTGATTCAGATATTAAATATTATATACGTATTCCTTTATTATAGGAGTAGTATACTTCAACGTTTATTTATTTCAAACCCGATTAATCATGATAGATTATTAATTATGTAAACACAAACTAGTTGAGGAATACTATTTAAATAAATCTTTTAGAGAATAACTCATTCGAGGTATGATTAATATCAATTATCATTTAATTATTTATAGACTACTATTTAAGTAATGATTATTTATTAAGAATTGTTATTGGTTGAAAGATCATAGATCCTGATATACCTTCTGATTTAGAAGTATTATTCGAATAATTTCAGATCGTCGATGAATATTATTCCGACTTATTGTTATATTAAATATAGTTTCAAGAAGAAACTTTTCCCCTTATTAATTATCTGTTGACAACGGTCAACTCACATCCCTAGTACTTCCTCCGAAATTCTCGGAAGTACGTATATACATATATGTACACTTATATTTAAAAAGATAAACTATCTCTATCAACAAGCAAAACGCTTGGGGAACTTCGATGTGGTTCAAGTTCCCGAGATTGATAGAATTCTGTTGAAGGACAATGGAGGGGTAGACTCTGGTACTACGTGTGCTGGATGGGCTACCAAAGGTACCGCAGGGGAAGGTACTTTGTGTACTCAGGAACTTGTGAAGTATGTGCATACCCAAAAATGGGACACGTAGCCCGAATGCGGCCAGGGTGATACCCGAGAGATGACGGTATTCGTCCTTTTACTAGTAAAGAAGGTTACTTCCGTAGGACGACTGATCATCGTATGCGGTGGCTCCTGTGAGATGTCCAAACTCTTCCAATTGGAATTGATATGCAATACCGTAACCCAAGCCTACGTGCTGAGATTACTATTAAGGTATTCGCAGGTTATAAAACCCCCTTAAAAGAATTGTTTTCATAAAAAGGTGTGGAACACCAAGAAATCTACTCTTAAATAAAACATATATATATAATATATGATGTTATTATACAGTCATTTTCATACTGTACATTATTATGCTGAGCATCTTAGCTCACACTTGTTTTCTTAAATTGACACAACACAACAGTGAATCAAGATGCCTGCCATGAGAACCACAGCCAGGAAACGGGTAGGAAATGGCCAGCTGTTCCGTAGATTGTTTGGTGTCGTACCTCAGGTAGTCGGAATAAGCTGGATTAGTTTTCAGTTGTTTATAGTTCGGCTTATTTATAAGTATGGTTTATGTAAGATAAGAAATAAGAAACGTATATTCGTCCGGCTGATTAACCTTACTTAAAGGTCACCCCCGGTAAGACTAATTATAGTTGGGTTATAATAAAATTTCTCTAGTAATGATGGTTCATTTCCAAGACATATACCTGTAGTGTGTGTGTGTGTGTTAAGTATGGGGTCGTGAAGCGTGAGTATTTACATATCGTAGTGTGAGTTGTGTAAGTTTAGATAGCGTGGCTTCCGAGACTCCTGACCCCGGGTTTTGGGGCGCCACAGAAATGGTATCAGAGCCTTAGGTTATCAAATCTTGGAAACGATAGGATATAAAATATGTAGACCTAAGAATAATAAAACAATCAATTAGAGCTCAAGTCGAGTTCGTTGTCGGGCTACACGGGTAGTCTTGACTGTTTTACCCTCAAGGGAATTCCAACTCTAAGTTAGTAACACATTGCCTATTGTGTCAGGTACCAGTGGAGCCTAGGAGGGAGGTTGACCCTGTTGATGATGTCATGATTCCTGAGCATAACCTTATTCCCGAGCCAGAGAGCCCACCCATTGATGATTCAGACGATGACCCTACTGAGGATGTCCTAGAGGAGGAGACTGAGCTTCCTGTCCCCGTAGCTAATGGCGTAGTATGGAGAGATGTAGAGATGTACCCACACCAGGCTATTCGCTCTCCTACACCACCCCCAGGGATCCAGAGCCCTATGTTCTATACTGATGACGATGATGAGGAGGCGATACCCGCACAGTTCAATGAGGTCCATGACATATCCTCTAGCGACCCAGATTCACCTCTACCACCACCGGCGACCATGCATGTAGCTGTACACGACTAGGTAGTGAGTCAGCTTAACACTGAGATCACAGCGGTGTCTGCCCGCATTGCTGAGTTACGCCAGGCACTGACAGCTGAGAGAGCCACCCAACTAGGATACCCCGGAGATTTCAGAGCTGCTTCCCCAGCCATAGCCCGTAGAGAGATCGATGGGATCGAGCTCCGTACCAGGGTTCAGATGAGGATGACATTAGTGGGAGGATACATCCCGGTAGTCGATGCAGAGATGATGATTGCAGGAGTGATGAGGAGGGTGCGTGACCTCACTCGCAGTGATAGTGACTGAGATATTAGTGACTAGATGTAGACCTTAAAGAAGGCTGAGTGACTTGTCACCAATTTTGATAGGATTGCTAGTAGTAGATAGCGTTCCTAGCCTTTCAGGGTACACAACTTATGTATTTTCATTTCAGTATTTAGAACTAGCAGTGATAGATTGTAATCAGGCATGTATGAACTCGACTAGTTGTTTCATCTCCAAGATATAATTGGGAGATCTTATGAATATATATCGAAGCAGTTATTAAAGAATTAATGTCTATATTAATGCACTTTATAAAACCTGTTAAGTAATAAATGACATGCTTATATATGAATAAAATAACCTAACTGTTATAATCATGTGACCAATTTTCCTTATCAGAATAATGCCACCCCGTAGAAGAGGAACCAGGGCACAGCCCGCAGAGTCTGTTAACCAACAACGAGGTGACCCAGTAGTAAATGAGGAAAGTGAAGAAGACATAGACTATAATGAATATGATGAGGAAGAATATGTAGAAGAAGAGGCTGAGGATACCCAACAGGGAGGGAACCCCATAAATGAATTTATGGAACTGCTGAGAGCAAATCTGAACCAACATCCCATTCCACCACAGCCCCATGCTGCCCAACAGACTGCAGCTACTGCCTTTAGAGCCTTCAAATCCCTCAAACCCCCAGAGTTTCTTGGATCTGCTAACCCCGTTGAAGCACGAGCCTGGCTCAAAGAGATAGAAAAGTCCTTTGAGATACTAGGAGTTGAGGAACGACATAAGACCATTTTCGCTTCTTACATGTTGAAAGGAGAAGCAAATTATTGGTGGGAGTCCAAACAAAACCTAGAAACTGATGTTGTGATCCCATGGGATAGATTTACCCGACTGTTCTTAGACAAGTACTTCCCTAGGTTTATGGAAACCCAGATGGAGATTAGGTTTCTGGAGTTGAAACAGGATAAGATGACCGTGGCAGAATATGAGGCCAAATTTACTGAGTTGTCTAGATTTGTGCCTGAGTTTGTGAATACCGAAGAAAAGAAAGCGCGAAGGTTCCAGCTTGGTCTGAAACAATGGATACAGAACCGAGTAGCAGTGTTAGAGCTGACAGATTATGCCACCTTAGTACAGAAAGCCTCGATCGTTAAAGCTGGTAGTGAGCAGACTGTGAAAGAAAAGGAGAATAGGAAGAGGAAGATAGGAAGCCAAGGAATAGGAACCGGAAACAGGAGCCTTCCAAGTAGGTTCGTTAGGGGAGCGGTGTCCCAACCTGCAAGAGGCCCCAGATTCAGAAAGGCCCCAAGTGAGAGCGTTGGCCAGGGCGGCGGACAATCTAGGGCAACATTTCATAGCCAACCACGTGCCCCAATACCAGAATGTCAAACCTGTAAGAAGAGGCACCTTTGAGTGTGTAACCAGACAAGAGCCCCTCTGAGATGCTACCTGTGTGACCAAATCGGGCACCTTGCCAACAGTTGCACCCGGCCCAAATTAACGTGTTTCCAATGTGGGAAGGTAGGACACATGAAGAGGGATTGCCCAACGTTGAAGCCCCCAGCCTCAGGAATGAGTAGAGCTGCATCCAACCGACCTCCAGCCGCTAGGACCTTCAACATGACTGTTCAGGATGTTGTCTGAAACACTGACGTGATAGCAGGTACCCTTTTGTTAAATTCCGAACATGCAAATGTCCTATTTGATTCTGGAGTAACCAAGTCTTTTATATCTCAAGATTTTGCTAGCAAGTTAAAACTTAATGCCATACCCTTACGTGAGGTATTACGAGTGGAAATAGCAAACAAGGAAATAATCCCTGTAAATCAAATATACCCTAAGTGCAAGCTGAAATTAGAAGAGAAGATCTTCGAGGTCGACTTAATACCATTCGCGTTAGGAAAATTTGATGTGATCTTAGGAATGGATTGGTTATCCAGTAACGGAGCGCAAATAGATTGTGAACAGAAGAAAGTTAAGATAAGAGTGCAGAATGATAAAGAAGTAGTGTTTAAAGGTCAACGACAGAACCAGAAATTTTTGACCATGCTTCAAGCAAAAAGATTGTTAAGGAAAGGTAACGCGGCCTATTTGGCTTATGTAATAGATACCCAGAAGGATGTCCCCAATATACAGAACATACCCATAGTAAACGAATTCGAGGATGTATTTCCAGAAAACTTACCAGGATTACCACCTGACAGAGAAATAGAGTTCGCTATAGAGTTAGCACAGGGACGGCACCAGTATCCAAGGCCCCATATAGGTTAGCCCCAGTTGAGATGAAAGAACTAGCTTCTCAACTGCAAGAATTATTAGATAACAGAATGATAAGGCCCAGTGTGTCACCATGGGGAGCACCAGTACTATTCGTAAAGAAAAAGGATGACAGCATGAGATTATGTATAGACTATCGAGAGCTGAATAAGCTGACTATAAAGAATAGGTACCCTCTTCCCAGAATTGACGACCTATTCGACCAAATCAAAGGAGCTGTACATTTTTCCAAAATAGATTTAAGGACAGGATACCACCAGTTAAAAATCAAACCGGAAGATATACCAAAGACTGCTTTTCGCACTAGGTATGGACACTATGAGTTCTTAGTCATGTCATTTGGATTAACCAATGCACCCGCAGGCTTTATGGATTTGATGAACAGAGTGTTCAAAAAGTACCTGGACATATGTGTGGTAGTTTTTATAGATGATATTCTGATCTACTCAAAGACAGAGCAAGAACATGTAGAACATTTGAGCATAGTCTTAGAAATCTTGAGGAATGAGAAATTGTATGCCAAATTTTTGAAGTGCGAATTTTGGTTGAGAGAAGTTCAGTTTTTAGGACATGTGGTGAGTAGCAAAGGAGTTTTAGTTGACCCTGCCAAGATAGAGGCGGTATCCAATTGGGAAAGACCAGCAACCCCAACAGAGGTTAGGAGTTTTGTGGGTTTAGTAGGATATTACCGAAGATTTGTGCAAGACTTCGCTAAGATAGCCGGTCCACTGACTAGACTTACCCGGAAGGCAGAAAAGTTCGTATGGATGGAAAAGTGTGAGGAGAGTTTTCAAGAACTGAAAAAGAGGCTGGTGTCAGCACCAGTGCTCGCTCTTCCCGATGGAAAGGGAGAGTTTGTGATATACAGCGACGCATCACTTAAAGGATTAAGATGTGTACTAATGCAGCACGGCAAGGTTATAGCGTATGCCTCTCGACAACTGAAGGAATATGAGAGCTGATACCCTACGCATGGCCTAGAATTAGCAGCCATAGTATTTGCCCTAAAAATTTGGAGACACTACCTATACGGTGAGAAATACGAGATCTACACTGACCATAAAAGCCTCAAATATATTTTTACTTAGAAAGAACTGAACATGAGACAGAGGAGATGGTTAGAGTTGATAAAAGACTACGAGTGTGAAATTTTGTATCACCCGGGTAAAGCCAATGTGGTGGCTGACACCCTTAGTAGGAAGGAAAGACTCAAGATGATAATGACATCGGAGGAATTAGTTAAGGAATTTGAGAAGATGGAAATTGACGTAAGAATGACCGGTAAGGGAACAGAAGGATTATTTGAGATTAAGCTAGTACCAGAACTGACTGTAAAGATGCGAGTATGTCAGGAAAAGAAGATGAGTGAGGAAAAAGGGACATTGATGGGTGAAGAAGTGAGATGCGAGAAGGATGAGGAAGGGATCATGAGGTATGCGTCCCGGATTTGGATTCCGAATGTGCAAGAATTAAAGGACGAGCTGTTGCATGAAGGGCACAGCTCTAGATATTCAATCCACCCAGGAAGTACGAAAATGTACCGTGACCTTAAGGAATATTATTGGTGGCCTAACATGAAGAGAGAAGTAGTGGAGTGGGTTAGCAAGTGCTTGACATGCCAAAGAGTGAAGGCGGAACACCAGCGACCTAGTGGACTGTTACGACCCCTAGAAATTCCGGAATGGAAATGGGAACACATAGCCATGGATTTTGTGACAGGCTTACCTAGGACAAAGACTAATCACGATGCTATATGGGTTATCATTGATAGAATGACCAAGTCCGCACACTTCCTACCAATCAACGAAAGCTACACCATAGACAAGTTGGTAGATATTTACTTGAAGGAAATTGTAATAAGACACGGCGTTCCTGTAGCCATAGTGTCAGATAGAGACCCGAGGTTTAATTCCCGATTTTGGAGAAGCTTCCAGGAATGTGTAGGCACCAGACTAAACATGAGTACCGCTTACCACCCCCAGACTGATGGACAAAGCGAAAGGACTATACAGACCCTAGAAGATATGCTGCGAGTATGTGCCATCGACTTCAAAGGAAATTGGGATGATCACTTACCCCTGATAGAATTTTCTTACAACAATAGCTATCACGCTAGCATAGGAATGCCCCCGTATAAACTCTTTACGGGAGAAGATGTCGCTCTCCCCTGTGTTGGGATGAAGTTGGAGAACACAAGCTATTAGGACCAGAGTTAGTCCAGCAGACCAGAGAAATGGTAAAACTCATCAGGAAGAGACTGGTAGCAGCCCAGGACAGACAAAAGAAGTACGCCGATCAGACCAGGAAGGATAGGGAATATGAAGTAGGAGATTCTATGTTATTGAAGGTATCTCCGTGGAAGGGAGTGATGAGATTTGGAAAGAAAGGAAAGTTGAGTCCCAGATTCATAGGACCCTTTGAAATTTTAAGGAGGATAGGACCTCTAGCTTACGAGCTCGCCTTGCCTCCTAATTTGTAACAAGTACACAACGTGTTTCACGTATCCATGTTGAGAAAGTACCATGCCGATGCCCGACATGTAATAGAGTACGAGCAGGTAGATTTACAACCAGACCTGACCTATATCGTGCAGCCAATAAGGATAATGGACCAGAAAGAACAAGTGCTGAGGAACAAAACGGTGAAGCTAGTTAGGATCTTGTGGAGAAATCAAAATGTTGAGGAAACAACTTGGAAACTTGAAGACACCATGAGGAATAGATATCCCCACTTATTTTCTAGTTGTTAGAGGGGAAGACTGTAATAACTCGAATTTTTGAGATCCTGTAAAATGTTTAATGAATAGTAACCCTGACAGACGGGAAAAACTTTTGAGCCCGCACTATATAGTGCATAAGAAAATGAGTTTCGGAATCGATATTACAACTATACGTACCAAATGAGTGTATGTAAACGCTATTAGTTTTCGAAGAAAATGAACTTTGAAAAACGACCGTAATTACGACTTATCAAGGAGTACGGGAATCACAATATAATTACGAGATTAAAATCCTATGGATTTATATTCAATTAGGATAAATAAAAATATAAGGAATAAATATGAAAAGAATTACATTGCGAACCATTTACGAATAAGTATTGCGGAGAACGTTTAAGTAACCGAGCAAACGCGTAAACGATTAATTAAACGTAACGCACTAACTAAACCATGGTAAGGAAGTAACCATGGTTACTTCATCAAATAGTGAGCTAAACCTAGGATGACCAAGCTAGCTAGAAAATAGTGTGTTAAGGAGCTAACCTTGTAGTTTAGCTTGTAAGCTAGCAAGCTACAAAGATATGTCCATGGATTTGGAGACAAGGAATAAACCTAAAGCTATCCTAGGAAGAATAAAGATCAACTTGCAAAGATATCAAGTCACCTTCCAAGAAGCAACCTAGAAATCATCCAAGAGAAGCAACCAAGTGCTATAAATACCCCCCCCCCCACCCCCATTTGCTCCCATTCGGCTATTTTGAAGAAAATAGGGAAATTGCAATTCAAAACTCCAAGCTCTAGTTCTTGTAAAATCCCACAATTATTTCCCAAGCCTCCTAGCAACTAAACTAAGGTAAGAAAAATCTTTCATCTCTTTTTATCAAGGTTTGATGGGTGGAATAAATTCAAGAAACTCACTAGTGAATAGTGTGAATAGTAACCTCTCTTTGGTTTCTTGATTTTAATGGTGGTTTTAGGTTCCAAAAATCATACCAAGCCTCCACCATCTTCAAAAACACATCTCAAGCTTTCAATAAAGGTAAAAATATTTGGCCTAACTTTATTTAAGGTTCATGTTTAAGATCCATTTAGTGGGTGTTAGTAAACCTAGCTTACTAAGTGTTGTTGATGAAATCTTGATAAATAAGTTAAGTAGATTTAAGGTTGGTTGTTGTTGCCTCAAGAACATGATTTTCTTGAGAGTATTTTGTGTGTTGATGATGATATGATGATTGTTGGTGGTTGTGTTGATAGTTAAGGCGTAAACGAAACCCCGATCGTAAACATAACTTCGTTAAAACCAACAAACCGTAACTTTAAGTTTCTGCAGAAAGTCTCGAAGTTGTCAACTGTAGATTCTTGATAAATAACCTTTGTTTAAGATAGAAAATGTTATAAGGATCGTTTAGGCGCTTGAATCGCTTAATTCCGATTTACGGATCAAAAGTTATGATCGTTTTAGTAAAAGTGTTTTACGCGACAAAAACTGCTACGAATCACAAACTTTGAAAATATAAAGGATAGACTTAAAGTATTCATAAATCATGAAATTTTTACAGAGAGTAACATATGTAGTTTCCTAACTGTCATAAAAATTTCAAGTGAAAATAATGATTTCTCAATTTTATAAAAATATCGGAGCCGAGACCGCGCGAGTAGAAATCGTAAGAATCCTTAAGCTGAGCCGACGTCGATATTGAGAATGAACTAAGATACTTAGGAAAATGAAGTGACCATAAAGTGTTTATAACTTAAAAGAAATGTTAAGGGTAGTATGAATTGAGAGGGTGTATAATGACTAGCACATGAGTGCGAGTTACCATAAGTTAGGACGGAACCTAATGAAATGAAATATGTTTATGGTTATAGATTTCCGAGCGGAACCTAGAGCATCCTCCACCTCGAGATACCCAGGCAAGTTTACAAACCCAACTCCATTTTTACTGTTGTGTTGTGAAAGGATTGTTTTACTATCATCGCTTAAATACCATGTTTGCCATAATACGTAGTTTTTGAATTTTCGCATAATATAGCGATGTTGTATGCTAAGTATATATCGTGAAATGTTATTTCGCTTTAAGCGTAATGTATTATATAAGACCGAGGGTCGTTCGGGATTTAAGATAAAACCCGGGAATCATTCTGGAGATATTATAGGGCGGATATAAGTCCATAATAGTATATTTTAAAGGGACTCATCGTCCACTTACGAAACATTAAAACACCTCGAACTTTTAAAACGATTTCCCAACGAGCATATTCCCTCAACTATATTTTATTGATTCGGATATTAAATATTATATACGTATTCCTTTATTATAGGAGTAGTATACTTCAACGTTTATTTATTTCAAACCCGATTAATCATGATAGATTATTAATTATGTAAACATAAACTAGTTGAGGAATACTATTTAAATAAATCTTTTAGTGAATAACTCATTCGAGGTATGATTAATATCAATTATCATTTAATTATTTATAGACTACTATTTAAGTAATGATTATTTATTAAGGATTGTTATTGGTTGAAAGATCATAGATCCTGATATACCTTCTGATTTAGAAGTATTATTCGAATAATTTCAGATCGTCGGTGATTATTATTCCGACTTATTGTTATATTAAATATAGTTTCAAGAAGAAACTTTTCCCCTTATTAATTATCTGTTGACAACGGTCAACTCATATCCCTAGTACTTCCTCCGAAATTCTCGGAAGTACGTATATACATATATGTACACTTGTATTTAAAAAGATAAACTATCTCTATCAACAAGCAAAACGCTTGGGGAACTTCGATGTGGTTCAAGTTCCCGAGATTGATAGAATTCTGTTGAAGGACAATGGAGGGGTAGACTCTGTTACTACGTGTGCTGGATGGGCTACCAAAGGTACCGCAGGCGAAGGTACTTTGTGTACTCAGAAACTTGTGAAGTATGTGCATACCCGAAAATGGGACATGTAGCCCGAATGCGGCCAGGGTGATACCCGAGAGATGACGGTATTCGTCCTTTTACTAGTAAAGAAGGTTACTTCCGTAGGACGACTGATCATCGTATGCGGTGGCTCTGTGAGATATCCAAACTCTTCCAATTGAAATTGATATGCAATACCGTAACCCAAGCCTAGGTGCTGGGATTACTATTAAGGTATTCACAGGTTATAAAACCCCCTTAAAAGAATTGTTTTCATAAGAAGGTGTGGGACACCAAGAAATCTACTTTTAAATAAAACATATATATAATATATGATGTTATTATATAGTCATTTTCATACTGTACATTATTATGTTGAGCATCTTAGCTCACACTTGTTTTCTTAAATTGACACAACATAACAGTGAATCAAGATGCTTGCCATGAGAACCACAGCCAGGAAACGGGTAGGAATTGGCCAGCTATTCCGTAGATTGTTTGGTGCAGTACCTCAGGTAGTCGGAATAAGCTGGATTAGTTTTCAGTTGTTTATAGTTCGGCTTATTTATAAGTATCGTTTATGTAAGATAAGAAATAAGAAACGTATATTCAGCCGGCGGATTAACCTTACTTAAAGGTCACCCCCGGTAAGACTAATTATATTTGAGTTGTAATAAAATTTCTCTAGTAATGATGGTTCATTTCCAAGACAATAACCTGTAGTGTATGTGTGTGTTAAGTGTGGGGTCGTGAAGCGTGAGTATTTACATATCGTAGTGTGAGTTGTGTAAGTTTAGATAGCGTGGCTTCGGAGACTCCTGACCCCGGGTTTTGGGGTGCCGCATGTTGTGCGCATCACCCGCGTGTTGCCCTGTTTATTTTGGAATTTTAATTAATTATTTTTATTTTGCAGGAATTATTTTTGAATAATATTCGTGATATGAATATTTCATGCAAAAATAATAAAATATTTCGAATAATCGGTGAAATTTTGGGTATTGGAATCCGAATACTCGGTACCCCGAAAATTTTGTCGCCGTATCACGATGACTGGTTACGAGCAGGCGGTGGACGGTGATGACGTTGTTCTGAGTCCTAAATTTTATAAATAAATAAAATGTTTTTCGAAAATAAATTGTATTTCGGGAATTGTACGACGATACCTATGAGATTGTGGAATGTGAAATGTGGCGTGTTAGATTTGTGAATTGTTGTGTGATTCGTTTAGATTGGTGGCTGAGAATTGTAATAGGTTGTAATTGGTTTGACGTCAATTTTGTTCGACGGGTAGTCCGATAAACAAAGGAGACGCTGCCCAAATTTTGGGAGCCTATCCTGTAAATTATCGGGGGATATCCGATGAGTGTATATAGTTATATACCTATAAATAAATGATTTACGCGCCTACCGGTATATCGTAATAATTGATTAATAACCTTATTTTTACGAAAGGTATCTGCGTGTTGTAAGAATATATTTTATAAGTAATAACTGATAACCCTGTTTCCTAAAGCGACAAGTATATGTGATTTATGAAAATGAATATTGAGCCAAGTTTTGAGTATGTGAACCCTGATTGCTATGTGTATCGTACTAATATGTATAATTACGAGTCAGGATTTGATATCGAATGGGTAGATTTCTAGAGAGGATATGTCAGGAATACCTAGACATCTAACATGGAGTAGGTCGACTCTGTAGGTGCTAGTCGAAGGACTCGAGAATCGACGTTGGAATAAAGATAACCTAGTGGACAGTCGATGAGCTCAGTATGGTTCCAATAGAAGAACCTGAATGTTGAAGTTGAATCCAAGGTGATCTAGTGGTTAGACGTTAGAGCCTGAACATTCGAGTCAGCTCAGAGTCGATCAGTAACAGTTGTAAAGCTCTGCAAGGCAAGTACCCCTGACCATTCTTTTATGGTTCAGTACGTATGAATAGCTAAATGTTTTATTCTTGTAATGGAACAGAAACGTTTTAAGTTACGTATCCCCTGTAGTTATAAAACACTATTTTAAATCTATTTTGGGGAAAAGTAACTTTGAAAAGTACCTATCTTGAATGAAATGATTTGCGAACTGGAATTTTATATGTGTGCTGGTAAAACGAATGATTTTGAAAATGAGATAGGTACAAGTGTTTTGAAAACTGGATAAAATGATCATATATGGGATACATAGGGGCCAGAGTAGGCCTATTGAGGTGGCATAAGAGGCTAATTCGGTTGCACGCAATATATAACCGATTAGTCCAGCAGGTCAGAGACCTAGCTAGTCTCTGAGTTCTGGAACAGGTAAATGGGATGGCATTTAGAGCCGTCTGGTGTTGATAGCCTGATGAGCTATGTTCACATATTCGTACGTATCTGATTTGGCTTTGTAACTCTTGTAATGGAACAAGTGAGTTATACAGTGGATTTGGTAATGAAAATGGCATGCTAGAATTACTCTCTGGTATTTATACATAGCACACTACTGATGTTATCGTTTTACAGAGCATGCTAGTTTTGATATCCAATTTATACATGTTTTACTTGTTTTCTATCAAGTTATGAATTTTGTTCCTATAATTGTTTCATTTTAAATTGCTTGACTTGTTATTCATATAATGGTACTGCTGAGCAATTCGATTGCTCACCCTTGCAGAATATTTTATATGTATTGCAGATGCCTAGGAGATTCCTCCGTGGTAGTCAGGGCAGAGTTCCAGTTCCTTTCACGTCGGGCTCATCTGAGGTAGTTGTGCTGGACCAAAGATGGTCTGTTGAGTTGAACCGTTAGATTAGTTATTAAAGGGTTTTTAGCACATAAACGCAACGAAAACGTAAATTTAAATTTAAATCTTAAAAAAAAAAACGAAACCCTGCGCAGGATCCATGCGAAAAATAATATTTAATTCGTAGTTCAGTATGTTTACCTTAAGAAACTTTAGGTTAATGGAAAGATGGAGGTCTTTAATGGCGATCCAAAAACGATGAACGGAGATCCTTAGCAGCTGCTCTTCAAGTGTGAAGCACTCCATCGGTATCCACCAAGAAAACGATGTAATGAAGGAGGAGGAGATGGAGAGAATTAGGTTTTTGTAAATATTTTTGGTTTTGGAAAAAATAGGGTTTATAATAGTATATTTATAGGCAAAATTTTCAGCTGAAAATTTTCCCATAAATTATTATTATTATTAACCCTTTATTATTCTCACTAATAATTAAAACACCTTTTAATTATTAATCCTTTTTCTAAACTCTTTAGAAATAATTCTCTCACTAATTTAATTTCCAAAAATTAAATTTTTAATTAATAATATTAAGAACCTTTTCTTAATTAATTTATAATCAATTAAATCTCATTTAATCAATTATTAAATTTGCCAATTAATTATTTATTTCATAAATAAATAATTATCATCCATTATTAATTAATTCCTCCCCCATTAAATCATTCTCTTTTATGGTGTGACCTTGTAGGTTCAATATTAAGCCGGTAGTAGAAATAAATAATAATAAAACTATTTTATCATTATTTATATAAATTCTCTAATTCATTAAATATGATTAATTAATTAATCATATTTATTCTACATCGTGAGGGATACTTCTCAGCATATCGCGACTATCCGGATAATATGAATTCACTGCTTAGAATACCAAGAACCTATTCAGTGAGTAGTTACCGTACAATCAATTCCTTCTACCCTGAAATGTCACGATTAAATACAAGGCATGGAACTTGTGTCAAGCCTATCTTATTTAATCACTTGTTTTCCCATTCACTATGCTTAGTTCTATTTAATGTAAATTAGAAGCTCCTTTCTAATTTCATTCACTCTGGCCAGAGATTCCTGAACTAGCATAAGTGGATCAGCATTGAACATTCTCTTCCTTCACTGGAAGGGGTAGATCCTTTATTGATCATACACTATCATCGTGTACAAATTCCTATACCCAGTAGAGCCCTTATAATTGTCCCTGGAGACTAAGAACTAAACCAAAGCATAGTTCAGTGTACACAAGATGACTATGATGACCTTAAGTCTAAGGATACTTGTACAACTATCACTATGTGAACAACTGCTGACACGTGAGTGAACTCCATCAGTTGTTCAGTTGTGTGAGTCATGTTCAGTGAACTTATTCTATAATAAGCACCTACATACTAGCTATAGTATCACCACACAAATGTCTATGAGAACAGACATCCTTCATAATGAAGCAAGCATAGTATGTACGGATCTTTGCGGATTATTAATTACCAGTTAGTAATCCTACGACCAGGAACTATCTAAGTTTAGAGTTATCATCTTTTAGGTCTCATTATTATGATCTCATCACAATCCATAAAAAGCTTTACTCTAAACTGTGGTATATCTTATTTAAACACATAAATAGATAAAGCCCGCAATAAAAACCAAAACAAGTCTTTTATTAATATCAATGAAATCAAAATAGATTACATAAAAGTTATTCCTAAATCATCATACATGATTGGACTTAGGACACATCTCTTTCAATCTCCCACTTGTACTAAAGCCAATCACTCTGGTATCTAATACCCATCTTGTCTTTATGACGATGAAAGTGACTTTGAGAAAGTGGGTTTGTGAGTGGGTCTGCTACGTTGTTATGTGTGTCAACTCTCTTGATGTCTCCTCTTTCAATACAATACAAGAAATGTTACCGCACTCCCACTAACCCTTTTGTAGACACATGGTTCATCTATGTTTTTGATAAAACCAAACTCTTTGATTGTCTCATCAAAATTGATGTTCCATCTACGAGAAGCTTGCTTTAAACCATATATGGTTCGCAGCAGCTTACACACTAGGTGTTCATTTCCCTTGGAATGAAAACCCTATGGATGTGTCATATACACTTCCTCTTCAAGTTTCCCATTGAGGAAGGCCGTTTTCACGTCCATTTGCCAGATCTCATAGTCGTAGTAAGCAGCAATCGCAAGCAAAATCTGAATTGATTTTAATAGGACTACAGGCAAAAAAGTTTCATCAAAGTCAATCCCTTGCCTTTGTCTGAATCCTTTTGCCACGAGCCTGCCCTTATAGGTCTCCACCTGCCCATCTGCTCCAATCTTTCTTTTGTATACCCACTTGCACCCAATAGGCTTAACACCTTCAGGCGCCTCAACCAGAGTCCATACTTGGTTGGTATACATAGATTCCATTTCGGATTTAATGGCACTATGCCATTTCTCTGAGTCAACACTACTCATAGCCTCGTTATAGGTCATAGGGTCGTCATCATCAATGATTGACAACTCATTGTCATTCTCAATGACAAGGCCATAATATCTCTCAGGTTGGCGAGACACTCTCCCTGTCCTATGAATGGGCTGTTCCACAGAAGGTTGTTCAGTCTGAACATGTGTTTACACTTGATCCGTAGTAGTTTGTGCTTCTTGAACTTCATCAAGTTCAATTTTGCTCCCACTGTTTTCTTCAAGGATAAACTCCTTTTCCAAGAAGGTAGCATGTCTGGAGACAAGCACCCGATAATCGGTGTAAAAGTAATACCCCAAAGTCTATTTAGGATATCCCACAAAATTACATTTTACGGATCGAGATTCCAGCTTATCTGGGTCAACTTTCTTGACATAAGCTGGACATCCCCAAATCTTAACGTGTTTAAGACTCGATTTCCTTTCTTTCCATATCTCATATGGTGTTTGAGGAACAGATTTGGAAGGCACCTTATTCAGTAAATATGCTGAGGTTTCCAATGCATAACCCCATAGGAATACTGGAAGATTCGCATAGCTCATCATGGACCGAACTATGTCTAACAAAGTTCGATTTCTCCTTTCAGATACCCCATTTAACTGTGGAGTATATGAAGGAGTCCACTGGGAGACTATACCATTTTCTTTGAGATAATCTAGAAACTCTCCATTTAAGTATTTACCACCTCGATCTGATTGAAGAGTTATTGTTATTCCTAGAAGACTAACAATGAGATTTACAGAAGGGGGGTTGAATGTAAATCTCAAAACTTTTTCAAGTTTTGAGCAGTTTATAAAGTTGTGTGTTCAAGAAGAACAAGTGTGTGAATTGCTTTAAGCTAATACAGACAGATATATATTCAAGCACAAATGTAAAGAACACAACAGACCTTAAAAACTTTTCTGGTGGATTTGTTGTTCCACCAGAGATGGTATATTAGAAAATCTGTGTTCAACAATGTTGATCACAGCTGCATCCTAGTACAAACTAGATGAATTTTCTCTCAAGATATTTCTTAACAGCTCTGGAAAAATCTCTCTAATTACTAGCTTCTTCTTGGTTCATATATATTACCAAGTGTACAAGTGAAAAACAATATAAAATTACAATAGTAAAATAAGTTCTTCACTTGCTTCTTTTCCTGTTCACTCAAGTACTTTGTTGACTATTGCAACTTTGTACAAAAGAAGAACGGCTGCTTTTTCTGTTGATCCTGAAATTCGGCTACCACATCTCAGTTTTCTCTGTCAACCCACGTGCCTCTGCTTGTAGGTACAACTACCACTTATCAACGGCTGATTAGCAGAACATCCGTTGAAGCTTTCATCCGTTGATGACTTCATCCGTTGAAGGATGTTATCCGTTGAAGCTTTCATCCGTTGATGCTCTCATCCGTTGAAGGATGTTATCCGTTGAAGCTTTCATCCGTTGATGCTCTCATCCGTTGAAGGATGTTATCCGTTGAAGCTTTCATCCGTTGATGCTCTCATCCGTTGAAGGATGTTATCCGTTGAAGCTTTAGAGACATCCGTTGAAGCTTAGCTTCTCATCCGTTGAAGGTCTTTTAAGTCATCCGTTGATACCACTTCATTTATACAAAATTACAAGGCATGAAATATTTACAATTGGCCTTCCTATCTGCATATCATCTAGTAGTCAACATGACTCATAGTTTCTCTCAACTTCTAAGAATTACAATTTTAAATACAGAGACTGAAATATGCTACAATACTAGACTTATTTCTAAGTAAAGCTACACCATCAACGGATAGCCAAAGTGGTCTTATCCGTTGAGGCTACAGACACTAAATTTCTACTTAAGTGTTTTGTTAAACATATCATCAAACTAATGCACATATATTCCTAACAATCTCCCCCTATTTATGTCTATAAGAACTGTAGGCATAAATTCAGAGTTAACTTGATGATAACAAAACACTTAACAAATATTTGAATTGAAACTAAGTAGAAATATAAAAAGTGCTGCAAAAGTGTATGTACTAGGAGGTAATTGAAGATTTACAGTATTTCCAAGGGTGCTCCTCTAGCCTGAGCAAAACATCATTTTCTTCTTTGTTCCCTGGTTTTCTTTCCTAGCCCTTTGTCATTTCCCTCAATTTGGAGTTGGAGTTTTCTGAAGAATTCAGCTTCATCTTCATCACTGATATCCAACTTAGATTGCATTTCCTTGAGAGTTTCATTGCTGGCAATCTTGAGTTGGTCTTCAAGTCTGAAAAATCTTCTGACTCCTCTGTCATCTCTAAATTCCATCAACCAATGAGGTGATTTGTGAATTTTAGTTCCCCTTTCTTGTATGAGTAAGGTTCTGGGCAAAGCATTTGGTTCCCTCCAAGTCTTCCTTATGTTGGCAATCTTGTTGAGAATTTCAGTCTTGGCTGTTCTGGTAAAGCCAGAATCCTTTTTGATGGCTGAAAAGACTCTGATCAAGGTAGAGTAGCCTTCATTTAGAATCCTGTGGAGAGGCCATGTTCTTTCCCCAGCTCCTTTATATCTGAACACTAATCTTTCTGGTAACTGTCTGTAGGCAGCTATTCCCCTTACATCCTCCAGCTCATCCAGATAGAGTTCAATGTCTGAAATTTCTTTTATGTCACAGATGTGAACATAATCATCTTTAGAAATGGGTGACTTAGGTTTAGGTTTTTGTTTTTGAGTGAATTTCTTAGAGGTTGTGGGAGGTGTAGATTTTGGTTTTCTTTTCTGTTTCTTTGGTGGTGGAAGAGTGGTTAGAAAGGTAGGCAATGTGATGTTGTCCCAATCAATAGGTTCCTCTTTTGGAATGATTGGTTCACCATGGATATTTATAGAGGGATCAGTAACAAAAGGTTCAGGTATGGAAGGTAGTGGTTTAGATGTAGATTTGGTATCTTCAGGGTTATCTTCACTCCTTCTGTGTGCCTTGGCCTTTCTTCTGTTTCCCTTCTGCCATTCCTCTCTTTCCTCCATATTTTCACCAAATATGCTCCCAAGAACCTCATCTAAGTTAGCAATCTTTTCTTCACCCCTGACTTCAATTCCTTTCATTTCTTCAACTTGGCTTGACTTTAGCTGTTTTTCAAGCTTTGCTTGTGCTCTTTTGTCAGCCTTTAATTGCTTGGCTTCTTCTTTCTTAGCTATTGAGAATTTGGGATGTCCTTGCATCACACATATGCTCTTTCCCTCTCTAATGATAATAGCTCTATTTCTCCTTACAGCCTCATCCATGGACTTTTTGAGATAGGCAATACTCCTGCCTAAGATCTTGTTCTCATCATCTTTTGAAGGAGGAAAGTCCACTTCTTTTAAAGGATTCTTTGTTGAGTCCTTATTGGATCTTTCATTGGGCTTGAGGATTATAGCTTGTAGCTCTTTGGAAGAAGCTTCTCCATCCTTAAGACTCCCTACTGGCATGAGCTCCATGTTGATTGGTTCAATCTTTGTGCTAAATTTCACAGATGTTGATTTGTTTTGTGTAGAACCAAACACCAATTGCAACCTTTCATCAATTCTCCTCCATTGTTCTTTCATTTGTATTTCAGCTGCTGCTAGCTGAATCAAATCAATTCCATCAGATTTTCCCTTGATTTGAATGATTGGAGAGGTAGTGATGGCAGGAACTAGCACTTTAGATATCTGAATCTTTGTAGAGGGCTCTCCTTCCCCTTCCCTGTTATTCTCCCCCTTTTTGTTATCATCAAGGAGAGGGGTCAAGCCTTGTGCTTTTGCCAGCTGCATTAGGAGATTGGTTTGAGATTGTTGGTTGAGAAGAAGGGTGGCCACAGAATCTTCAATTCCTTGAACTCTGTCTTCCAACTTGGCCAGCCTTTGTTCAGTAACTGATTCCTTTTTCAATCTCGAAACCAAGTCCTGCAAAGTACCATAGGGCATGACTGAATCCAATTTTTCTGAAGTGAAGGATTTCAAGTCAGCAATATCTTTCCTGAGATCATTTAGACTCATATCTTGCTTTACTTTCTGCAACTTCATGAGATGCAGTGAGTCCAGGTGAGCTTGGAGGATAGCCTTGATATTTGCATTTGAAGTGTTCTGAATGGCCTGTTGAATAGTGATGATTTGTTTGACCAGGTGGACATTGAATTCACCTGTTCTATGCTCCTTAGTCAGGGCCCATTCAGGTAGATTAGAAATGGAACTAGGGTCTTCATCTCCCCCTATGTTCATGCTTCCATCAGAAGAAATAGAGTCATCATCATCAGAATTTACTCCAAATTCCTCAGATGGCTCACCAGCTGTAGAAGGCATCCTGTTAATAGCAGCTTTATCCCTTTGAAGAGATTCTGTTGAGTGCACTAGATGTAGTGTCCTCTCTGCCTCCTCATTGCCCTGAGCAGCCAACAGTTGATAGGCTGTCACAGGATGAGTAAAAGTGTCAGCATCCAAGGAAATGTTATCAATTACAGCTTTGTAATGTTGCTGAAATTGTCTTTCCTTTTCAGCATCATCCACAATCATTGACTCATGAGCAATGGCTGGTTCCACCCTTGTATCAACTGTACCTGCTTTTCTCTCTTTTTCTCTATGTTCTTGCATCAGGGGCTCCCCCTGGCTCACACATCTCACTCCCTCACCTTCACCTTCTAAGGTGGTACTCCACTCACTGACTTTTGCCATGCTGGAAGAAATAGCATGCATTTTTGTGCTCTCAATCTCTCCTTTTGCCTGGGAGCAACCCAGCCTCTCACTCAAATTTTCACTCCCTGCCCTCAATCCTAAAAGTGATTGCACAGTATTCATGTCTTCTACACTTGGAATCATTTCAGTTGTTTGTGTAGAGACTATCAACGGATGTGGAATATCCGTTGAAGTTGAAACTGTTGTTATCAACGGATAACTGCTGTTAAGCTTATCCGTTGAAGAGCAACCACTTGTCAACGGATGAGTGATATCCATTGAAGAAGGAAAAGAAGATGAAATTGAAAGTGATATAACTGTTGAATCTGTATAGATTGATTTGATATGTGTTGATACAGATCCTTCAATTATATCTGAAAGAATTTGCGGGTGATCCAACAAATCATCTAAAAGATGATGATCACCTGTATTTGAGTGGGGCTCCTCCCTGAGTTGTAAAGAGGGAGAATCAGGAATTGATGGGAATAGCATATCCACATCCAGAGATGGTGAAGAAGCATTTGGTGATTGATGTGTAGTTATTGTGAGAGAATGGGGCTGTGACTCCACATTTATTGGAGTCACATCAAACTGAGTTTGAGAAGGCACAGAGACAGATGGATGTTTCTGTGCAGTGTGTGCACCCTGTGTAGAAGATTGGGTTCTAGCCTTCTTTCTTCTAATAAAGGCTTTTGTAGGTGAGTGTTTGGCTTTAGTGTCCCTCCCTCTTTTGTTCTGTGTTCCTGGATGGGAACTCTTTTCAATAGTAACATCCTTTTGGGAGGATGCTACTAGGGATGTGCTAGAGACCTTTTCAACCACCACAGCTTTTTGAGAAACTGGGGCTTGGCTAGCTTGGGAAGCACTCAACTCTCCTTCCTTATCCTGGGGGTTTCTTTGATGTTCACCCCTCCCCTCACCACTCACACCCTGATCACTTCCCTCAGGGTTAATGGTTGTTGTTACAACTGTTGTCTTTTGAGAAACAACAGAGGTGGTTTTCTTTGTCTTGGATTTTGAAAGTTTGGATTTGGTGACTTTGGTAGAAATCTGTTGGGGCATTGACACAGATTTCATGGCCACACTAGAAGATAAAGAAATAGAGGGGTTGGAAGAAGTAGGAGTTGTAGAAGCAATTACCTCACCTACCTGGGGTGCATTCATGATTGGTAAATATACCAATTGCACACTGCTGTTAAGATCCATTCTCTTCAAGTCTGCAAGAACTCTTTTCTCTTGTGCCCAGCACTTGAGTTTATTATTCTCATTGATTATGACTAAACCTTCAGCAACATGGTTAGCCAATAACATAAAGAATCTAGCATAATAGATGTTATTAGGTCTATTAGCTTTGTTACCTAATCTAGTACCTAATTCTAGCATCACATGGTTGCTAAAGTTAAAGTACCTATCAGAAACAAGCATATAGAACATGTTAACAAGAGATGAAGTTATGGCATCAAAATTACTAATTTTCCCAGAGAAAACCTTTATGAAGGCATCCCCAAGAAAACTCCATTCTTTCCTAAGGCCTTTTCGTCTAATACCCCCTAAATTAGCAGAGTTAAGAGAGTAACCTATGGAATCTAACATGCTGGATACATCACTATCAGTGTGTGGTGTCATGGCATTGTTCTCAGGTAATTTAAAACATGCTTGTAAGTCATCACAGTTTATACAGTGATTTTTACCTTTGAGAGTGAAGGAGATAGTCATATCCATGGAGTTGAACTCAGCAGTTGTCCAAATCTCCTCAACTACTTCACAGAAAATCGTTGGGGCTTCCAGCATTGCATAGCTAAGTTTACAGTTTTTGATGAAGTCCATCATTTTGTGATAATCTGAGTGGGCTTCATTCTTCTCTACCAGAGCTATGAAATTATTCTTCTCGTAGATGAACCCAGATTGAGACATAATCTTCACGACTGGTGCCATTGTTGTGAGTAGAAATTGCAGAGAATAACTTGAGGGTTTTGCAGAGAGAAAATGGTAAATGCTTGAAATTCTAAGAAAGCGTAAAGTAATAATGAACAATCAGAAGGGCTTATATGCTTTCAAAAAAAAAAAATAAATAAAGGATTAATCAATAAATAGGTGTTAGTGAATTTCAGCCGTTTAAGAATAAACTGTAAGTATTCTAATAACTACCTTTAAAACCAATACATACAGATGTATGTATGGTATCAACGGTTAAGAAAATAGAATCAACGGCTGTGAAACACCTCAAACGTCTGATGTGACATTTCAACGGATAATGTAAATTGTCATCCGTTGAAAGGTACTTCAGCTTTATCCGTTGACGGATAAAAGTTCCAGAGATATACTTGTCTTTCAACGGATAATGAATATCCGTTGATAGAGCAATTTTGACTTTCAACGGATAGGGAACATCCGTTGATGGAATAAACTTTGTTAAAAGTCAAATTTGTTCTAGCAACTAATATATTTCAGGCTCCACATCAAATTGCAAAGAAGACATGAATTTTAAGAGTAATTAAGCATACCTAGCTCACTTACCAATCTTGTGAATGTTGATTCATCAAGTGGCTTGGTAAATATGTCAGCAATTTGTTGTTCACTTGGAACAAAATGTAGTTCTACTGTACCATTCATGACATGCTCCCTGATGAAGTGGTACTTAATATCAATGTGCTTGGTTCTTGAGTGCTGCACAGGATTCTCTGTTATGGCTATGGCACTTGTGTTGTCACAAAAGATAGGTACTCTATCAACATGAAGTCCATAATCAAGGAGTTGATTCCTCATCCATAACATTTGAGAACAGCAACTTCCAGCAGCAATGTATTCAGCCTCAGCTGTAGAAGTAGAGACTGAATTTTGCTTTTTGCTAAACCATGATACAAGCTTGTTTCCCAGGAATTGACAGGAGCCTGTTGTACTTTTCCTGTCTATTTTGCAACCTGCATAGTCTGCATCTGAATAACCAATTAGATCAAAGCCAGATTCTCTTGATAGCAATTAAGTGAGACTCCCTAGGATCAGCTTGAAATCTCGCACACAGACATGTAGCAAACATTATATCTGGTCTGCTAGCAGTTAAATATAAAAGTGAACCAACCATGCCTCTATAACTTGTAATGTCCACAGACCTTTCAGTCTTATTTAATTCAAGTTTGGTGGCAGTGGCCATGGGAGTTTTTGCAGATGAACATTCCATTAAGTCAAACTTCTTTAAAAGATCATGAATATATTTAGTTTGACTAATGAAAATTCCATTACTAACTTGTTTAATTTGTAAACCAAGAAAATAGGTTAGTTCTCCCATTAGGCTCATTTCATAATTGCTTTGCATTAGCTTAGCAAACTTCTTACAAAGATTATTATCTTTAGAACCAAATATTATGTCATCTACATAAATTTGAACAAGTATACTAGAGCCATTAACATTTCTAAAGAAGAGAGTTTTATCAACAGTACCTCTAGTGAAGTGATTCTCCAAAAGAAATTTTGATAATGTTTCATACCAGGCTCTAGGTGCTTGCTTCAGTCCATAGAGTGCTTTCAACAGATAATACACATAGTCTGGAAAATTTGGATCTTCAAATCCTGGAGGTTGACTTACATAGACTTCTTCCTCTAATTTCCCATTTAGAAATGCACTCTTGACATCCATTTGATAGACTTTGAAATTGGCATGGGCTGCATAGGCTAGAAAGATTCTGATAGCTTCAAGTCTTGCAACAGGAGCATATGTCTCATCAAAATCTATTCCCTCTTGCTGAGAATAGCCTTTAGCAACCAATCTGGCTTTATTCCTTATGATAATGCCATTTTCATCCATCTTATTTCTGAATACCCATTTTGTATCAATAGGACTCTTGTTCTTTGGTTTGGGTACCAGCTTCCAAACTTGGTTTCTCTCAAATTGGTTTAGCTCTTCCTGCATAGCTAATATCCAATCTGGATCCAATAAGGCTTCTTCCACTTTCTTAGGTTCCTCCTGAGATAGAAAACTACTATACAGACATTCATCTTGAGTAGCTCTTCTTGTTTGCACTTTAGATGATGCATCACCAATGATCAGTTCAAAGGGATGATTCTTGGTCCATTTCCTTTGAGGTGGAAGATGAGCTCTAGATGAGGTGATCTCAGTATTGTCATGATGTGAGATAGAGTTTTGATTAGTTGAAACTCCCCCTGAGTTGTTGGTCCTTTGCAGGGAACTTGGAGTTCCATCAATTAATGATGTAAATTGATTATCAGTTGATGAGCTATGATCAACGGATGTTTCATTAAGTGCTTCAACGGATGATGCACAATGTCTTTCAACGGATGCTGAATTTTGTGCATTATCCAGGAGCAAATTTTGTATTCCTTTTGAAGTGTCGTCTCCATCAATCTCTTCTTCACTATCATCACAATATATTTCAATATTGTCAAATTTGAGTCTCTCATAATGTTCCTCATCTGTTAGTCCATCAATCTTTTTATCATCAAACACAACATGCACAGATTCCATAACAATGTTGGTTCTTAGATTGTAGACCCTATAAGATTTTCCAGCTGAATAACCAACAAATATTCCTTCATCAGCCTTTGCATCAAACTTCCCTTTATGGTCAGATTGATTCCTTAGTATAAAACATTTACATCCAAAGACATGAAGAAAGTTTAGAGTTGGTTTTCTTTTCTTGAACAACTGATAAGGAGTCATGCCTTTAGCTTGATTGATCAGAGAAATATTTTGAGTGAAACAGGCACAATTAACAGCTTCAGCCCAAAAATATGTTGGTAACTTTGATTCTTCAAGCATTGTTCTGGCAGCCTCAATTAAAGATCTGTTCTTTCTTTCAACTACCCCATTTTGCTGAGGTGTTCTTGGAGCTGAGAACTCATGCATGATTCCATTTTCTTCACAGAACAGCCTTAATGTCAAATTCTTGAATTCAGTTCCATTGTCACTCCTGATGTTTCTTACTTTTAAGTCAGGATGATTATTGACTTGCCTGATGTGATTGATAATGATTTCACTTGCTTCATCCTTTGATCCAAGAAAATAGACCCATGTGAACTTTGAGAAATCATCTACAATCACTAAACAATATCTTTTTCTTGCTATTGACAATACATTGACTGGTCCAAACAAATCCATATGTAACAGCTGTAATGGTTCATCAATTGTTGTTTCAAGCTTCTTCTGAAATGATGCTTTCCTTTGTTTGCCTTTCTGACAAGCATCACACAGACCATCCCTTGAGAATTCAACAAGAGGAATTCCTCTTACTAAGTCCTTTTTGACTAGATCATTCATTGTCTTGAAATTCAAATGGGATAGCTTCTTGTGCCATAGCCAACTCTCAACTGAACTTGCTTTGCTGAAAAGACAAGTAATAGATTCTGCATCTGTAGAGTTGAAGTCAGCTAAGTACACATTTCCTTTTCTAACTCCAGTTAGAACCACTTTGTTGTCTTTCTTACTAGTGACAACACAGGCTTCAGAATTGAAGGAAACTGTATTCCCTCTATCACATAGTTGACTGATACTCAGTAAGTTGTGCTTGAGACCATCAACTAATGCAACTTCTTCAATGATGACATTCCTTGTTGAAATCAAGCCATATCCCATAGTAAACCCTTTGCTGTCATCTCCAAAGGTTATGCTGGGGCCAGCTCTCTCTTTAAACTCTGTGAGCAGGGAGAAATCTCCAGTCATGTGTCTTGAACAGCCACTGTCCAAGTACCATAGATTTCTTCTATTTTCCTGCACACCACAAAATCAATCAATTTGATTTTGGTACCCAAGTTTCCTTGGGTCCATTCTTGTTAGCCTTTCTCCTAGACTTCATTCCTCCTGCATCTTTAGACTTAGGTGAGTTTGAGTCAACCTTGGTCTTAGATGTGGTTGGTTGAGGTGTAGGGTTAGTCACAACATTATCCAGCACATTTATAGTATTATTAGGCATGGATTGTGCATACATGTTATTCCACATTGGCATATTGTATGGAAATTGAGGCATACTGAATGCAGCAAGATAAGAATTGTTAAAATATGGCATGTTTGCAAAATGTGCATAAGGATTTTGTTGAGACATAACAGGCAGAGCATGTAGAGGTGATACAGACATGTTAGGCATGGAAGAGGGTACAGTTATGGGAGATTTCTTAATAGATTTACAGTTAGCAGATAGATGATTAACACTACTACAATGCACACAGCTTTTTCTAGGAGCATACTTGTCAGGTGTGTAATTGTTATGTTTGTTAACTCCTACCTTCCCATTTCTGTTGGATTTCCTTTTGGATTCCTTTTTATCCTCAACCATCTTGAGCCTATTGTTTAACTGTTCTAAGGTCATGTGCCCTACATTCACCTTTCTGACATCTTTGGATGTGCTTGCTCCTTCTTTGACAAAGTTCTTTGAAGTTGAACCAAACTTTTTGTTGAGTTTCTTTAGATTTTCTCTTTTAGAAACATCTGCCTGTTTTAATTGAGGAACCTTCAACGGATGTTCCTTTTCTTCCTTCAACGGATAACTTTCATCATCCGTTGATTCCACATCCGTTGACAGTCCATCAATTAATTCCAGTTTCTTTTTATTTTTATCCCAGGCAGTTTCACAGAATGATTCAATTCCTTGGACTTTGGCAATTTGAGCACTTACATCCCTAGATGTTTTCCAGGCTTTAATCACCTCTTGCTCTTTCTCTAATTGATTGGAAAGTATTTCTACTTTCTTAATAGATTCAGCTAGTTCATTTTCAACAGATACACAATGCAGCTTAGTCTTTTCTAGGTCAATTAACTTATCTTCTAACACAGCATTTCTATTACTTAAAAACAGATTGTTCTCTTTAATCCTACTATTTTCTTTAGCAAGAGATTTAAGAGATACACGCAAATGATACAGTTCAGTAGACATGTCATTAAAAGCATCATTGCACTCTTCTTTAGTAAGCTGTGTTATATCAGTAGTAATTACCTGGTTGCTTGATGAACTAACTTCATTCTCCTCAGAATCAGCCATGAGAGCCAAGTTAACATATTCCATGTCTTCATCCTCTTCTTCTCCATCAGCTGCCCAGTCTCTTTCTTGAGTAATGAAAGCCCTTTCCTTCTGTTTGAGCAGATCAAAATATTTCTTTTTGTAATCTACTTGTTCAAATTTCTTCTTTTCAGAGGTTGGCTTTCTGCACTCACTTGCAAAGTGTCCACTCATACCACAATTAAAACACTTGAACTTGGATTTGTCCACCATGTTCTTATGGGGTTTAGTGGCTCTAGTGTTTTTCCTGAACTTCATCTTTGCAAATCTCCTGGACAGAAATGCAAGATGCTCATCAATACCATCAGAGTCATCTTGACTGGAGTTGTCTTCATTTTCAGCAACTTGCCCTTTACCCTTGTCTGATTCTGGATTTCTTACACCATCTTTGGAGCTTGATGTAGATCTCACAGTTTCTTTTCTGCATTCTTTCTCATTTTCAGCTACCAATGCAACTGAACCTCCTTTCTTTCTCCCCCTCTCCAATACCTCATCCTGTTCCAACTCTAGTTCATAAGTCTTCAAGATTCCATATAATCTTTCAAGAGTAAAGTCCTTATAATCTTGAGAGTTTCTTAAGGAAACAGTCATGGGTTTCCATTCCTTTGGTAAGGATCTCAAAAATTTAAGATTTGAATCCTTCACCTGGTACACTCTACCATACAGCTTCAGTCCATTCAACAGTTTTTGGAATCTATTGAATGTGTCATTTAAAGATTCATTTTCTTCAAAATGAAAGTGCTCATACTGTTGAATGAGAAGCTGCATTTTGTTCTCTCTTACTTGTTCTGTACCTTCACACAGCAGCTGAACTGTGTCCCAAACCTCTTTGGCAGTTGAACAATTTATCACATTATCAAACATATCCTTGTCAAGACCATTAAACAAAATGTTCATAGCCTTCTTATCCTTGTGGACTTCTTCTGTGTCTTCCATTGTCCATTCTGCTCTGGGTTTTGGAATGGATTGACCAACAGCAATTGTGGCCGTAGCAACTGTGGCTACTTTGTGGGGAATGTGAGGACCATTCTCAATGCAGTTTACATAACCTTCATCTTGGGAGAGTAGATGAAGGTGCATTTTCACCTTCCAGTGGTGATAACTGTCTTTGTCAAGAACTGGGATCTTTACTCCAATATCCTTCTTACTCATCTTTGTTAGATTCCAAGATCTTTAAACTCTTTGTGTGTCAAGAGCCTGCTCTGATACCAATTGTTATTCCTAGAAGACTAACAATGAGATTTACAGAAGGGGGGTTGAATGTAAATCTCAAAACTTTTTCAAGTTTTGAGCAGTTTATAAAGTTGTGTGTTCAAGAAGAACAAGTGTGTGAATTGCTTTAAGCTAATACAGACAGATATATATTCAAGCACAAATGTAAAGAACACAACAGACCTTAAAAACTTTTCTGGTGGATTTGTTGTTCCACCAGAGATGGTATATTAGAAAATCTGTGTTCAACAATGTTGATCACAGCTGCATCCTAGTACAAACTAGATGAATTTTCTCTCAAGATATTTCTTAACAGCTCTGGAAAAATCTCTCTAATTACTAGCTTCTTCTTGGTTCATATATATTACCAAGTGTACAAGTGAAAAACAATATAAAATTACAATAGTAAAATAAGTTCTTCACTTGCTTCTTTTCCTGTTCACTCAAGTACTTTGTTGACTATTGCAACTTTGTACAAAAGAAGAACGGCTGCTTTTTCTGTTGATCCTGAAATTCGGCTACCACATCTCAGTTTTCTCTGTCAACCCACGTGCCTCTGCTTGTAGGTACAACTACCACTTATCAACGGCTGATTAGCAGAACATCCGTTGAAGCTTTCATCCGTTGATGACTTCATCCGTTGAAGGATGTTATCCGTTGAAGCTTTCATCCGTTGATGCTCTCATCCGTTGAAGGATGTTATCCGTTGAAGCTTTCATCCGTTGATGCTCTCATCCGTTGAAGGATGTTATCCGTTGAAGCTTTCATCCGTTGATGCTCTCATCCGTTGAAGGATGTTATCCGTTGAAGCTTTAGAGACATCCGTTGAAGCTTAGCTTCTCATCCGTTGAAGGTCTTTTAAGTCATCCGTTGATACCACTTCATTTATACAAAATTACAAGGCATGAAATATTTACAATTGGCCTTCCTATCTGCATATCATCTAGTAGTCAACATGACTCATAGTTTCTCTCAACTTCTAAGAATTACAATTTTAAATACAGAGACTGAAATATGCTACAATACTAGACTTATTTCTAAGTAAAGCTACACCATCAACGGATAGCCAAAGTGGTCTTATCCGTTGAGGCTACAGACACTAAATTTCTACTTAAGTGTTTTGTTAAACATATCATCAAACTAATGCACATATATTCCTAACAGTTATAATACTATGTTTGGTTTGTTTCTCCACTTCATGTTTATATTCTTTGAACTTTTCAAAGGCTTCAGACTTGTGTTTCATCAAATACACATATTCGAATCTAGATCTATCATCTATGAAAGTAATGAAGTATGAAAATCCACCCATGGCTTGCATAGACATTGGTCCACATACATCTGTGTGTACCAATCCTAGCAAATCTGCAGCCCTCTCTCCATGTCCACTAAATGGAGATTTGGTCATTTTACCCAATAGACAAGACTCGCATGTAGGATATGATTCAAAATCAAAGGGGTCAAGTAACCCTTCCTTATGCAATGTCCGCAGTCTATTTTCACTAATATGACCTAGCCTACAGTGCCATAAATAGGTCAGATTTTCATCATCTTGTTTTCTTTTATTAGTTTGTTCAATCTGAAGTAAATCATGCTCTACGTCACATACATACAGACCATTATTTAAAATGCCACGTCCAAAAAGAACATTATCTCTAAGGATAGAACATTCATTATTCTTAATAATAAATGAAAAACCATCCACATCCAACATGGGAATAGAAACAATATTCCTCACAACAGAGGGAATGTAATAACGATTATTCAAAATAATAGTCTTGCCCGTAGGCATATGTAAACTAAATGATCCTGCAGATATGGCCGCAACCCTTGCTCCATTGCCCATACGTAGAATCACCTCATCTTTTTCAAGAGTCCTACTTCCCTTGAGTCCTTGCAACGAATTGCATATATGAGAACCACAGGCGGTATCTAATACCCAAGTAGAAATTTGACCTAGTGACATATTAACTTCGATCATGAACATGCCTGAATCAGAAGCGGTAGTCTCACTACCCTTCTTCTTCAATTTTGCAAGGTAAACCTTGCAGTTCCTCTTCCAGTGCCCCACCTTGTTACAGTGAAAGCAAACAGCTTTGCTCTTGGAGTCTTCAGCTTTTGGTGGAACCGAATTTTTCTCACCTACTTTCTTCTTCTTGGAAGGGTTCTTCTTCCTTTTCTTAGGATTGGAACCTTCACCAATTAGAAGAACAGAACTCTTCTTAGGGGGAAATTTGATTCTGCAGTCTTCAACATGTTGTGGAGTTCAGGCAGGCTGACATCCAGCTTATTCATATGAAAGTTCACAACAAACTGCGAGAACGAACTCAGAAGTGATTGCAAGACCAAGTATTGGCTCAGCTCCCTATCCATGGCAAAACCATGTTGTCCAAGACGTTCAATCAAATTGATCATCTTAAGTACATGGTCATTCACAGATGATCCCTCAGACATCCTACAACCGAACAATTCCTTCGATATCTCATATCGAGCTGTCCTCCCTGCCACATCATACAACTCTTGTAGATGCATAAGGATAGTGTGAGTATCCATATGCTCATGTTGCTTTTGTAGCTCAATGTTCATGGAAGCTAGCATGATGCATTGAGCAATATTTGCATCATCTATCCACTTACGATACACAATATGTTCATCATTATGTGCATCACTAGCAGGTTCAATAGGCTTAGGTGAGTCAAACACATATTCCAGCTTCTCAACCCTGAGAACAATTCTCAAGTTTCGAAGCCAGTCAGCAAAATTAGGATCAGTCAACTTGTGAGCATCTAGTATACTTCGGAGTGATAGTGCAGAAGACATAACGAATATAGTAAATTTGTAAATGATGAACACATAACAACACTTAGCAAAAATTCAATTTCATTTCAAAACACTATATGAATCGGGTCTTTATTCATAAGTGTCTCCCACTAGTTTATCTAATTTATTCAACCCCCTAAGTGAAAATTAAGCATTCATAATGCTAGTGGGAATAGGGATCCTACATTCCATCACACAACCTCGGCTGTGGCACGAAACGTCATGTGATGTTCAATAGGCAGACAACTCTTGTCAATTACATCTTATGTTATTCCCTAATATAAGTTTAGCCTCTTGAATAATTGAGTCACGGCTGTGGCACGACAAACTCAATATTCTAAGTCAAGTCTAACCCAACATTTCGTACAATTGAATCAGTCTCCAACGGCCCACGGCTGTAGCACGTATCGACCTTTAGATTCTAATTCAATGTACACATCTCTATGTAATAGACAAGTATTTCTTATTTCAAAATCAAAGCCCTCGGCTGTAGCACGAAACGACAATGATTTAAAAATAAGAACCACTTTCTACCATGTTGGAAGGCTATGACTGACACAAGCCCGTTGTGTCATTGGCCAATTACTACTTGATATTATTTTATTTTAGAGGGATTATATTACGTTACAATCATAATAATATTATAAAGAGATTCTTCCTTTTAAATTTAATATTTCAAATCAATAATCGATAATCAGATGATTCCCAGATCGGGTGGAGCATTGTCAAGAGGCGTCACTTAATAACCCTTTCTTACAGATAGAAATCTGTTGTTGACAGAATCATCCTTTCTCTCAATATTGAAAATTCATATTCAATTACGTGTTTCATTAACACAAGAATCTCATGATCGTATTCATAATATTTATTGTTGAGGCAAGAAACGATTTCTATTCTAGATTTTCTAGAGCACGCCTTATATTGATTTAAGTTCACCTAAATCTATCATCGCATGGTAAACATAGGCATATATCTCATATATAAAATTAAATAAACAAGTAAATGTAAAGTGCAATAAAGTAAATGTGTTTGGTTATGGCCCCATCCTATGTGATCTTTATCAAGCTCATGATAAAGATCAAGGTCAATCTAATATGGTGATGGAAATAAATACAACTACTTATTACATAAGTCTTCTTCTTTGTTTAGACTTCTTGTATGCCTCGTCTTCTTCTTTGTATCACCTCCATTGGATAGCCTTCTTGAGTCTTCAATTACATTACATGATTGACAGTAAAACTAATCTAATGAACTTACAAGAATAACTCGAGTTACATTCGAGATTTATGATTACAAAGATTGACGACATGCAAGTCATATTTAAAACCAAAACCTAAACCATTACACTAAGGTCGAAAGGCCATAACCATCCACCATGCTCATACAACACATAAAAGCATGTTAAAACACATAATCTGATCTTAACATATCATATTATCCATGATCTAATCATAAAAAGAAAATATGACAAAAATCAGAAAAATCATAATCAAATCAGAAAAACAAGAATCACTGTTTACGGGCAGTAAACGACGTCAAACACCTTACAGACGAGTCATTGGTAGCTTTAGCTATCAGTTTTGTTTAGACGCTCATTTACATATGGAATAGGGTATTCGTTTGCGTAAATTTGACACCAGACCCAGATTTCAGCAAATCTGCAGCAGCCAATTCAAAATCCGTATCTAATATGATTCTCATAATTAGAACAAACATAAATCATGTATATATCAGTATATATACAGATTACATAATCATCTTATGAATATACAACTCACATGAATATCATATATTCAAAACCATACATATATAAGCATATCATATCAACATCAAATCATGGTGAATCACGTACATGCTCATATATCGAAAACAGTTAAACACATAAACGAATTAAAAACTTTTCGCAAGTAGCTTTGATGCCATTGAAGGGTTTTTAGCACATAAACGCAGCAAAAATGTAAATTTAAATTTAAAAAAAAAACTGAAACCCTCCGCAGGATCCATGCGAAAAATAATATTTAATTTGTAGTTCAGTATGTTTACCTTAAGAAGCTTTACGTTAATGGAAAGATGGAGGTCTTTAATGGCGATCCAAAAACAATGAACAGAGATCATTAGCAGCTGCTCCTCAAGCGTGAAGCACTCCACCGGTATCCACCAAGGAAATGATGTAATGAAGGAGGAGGAGATAGAGAGAATTAGGATTTTGTAAATCTTTTTGGTTTTGGCAAAAATAGGGTTTATAATAGTATATTTATAGGCAAAATTTTCAGCTGAAAATTTTCCCATAAAATATTATTATTATTAACCCTTTATTATTCTCACTAATAATTAAAACACCTTTTAATTATTAATCCTTTTTCTAAACTCTTTAGAAATAATTCTCTCACTAATTTAATTTCCAAAAATTAAATTTTTAATTAATAATATTAAGAACCTTTTCTTAATTAATTTATAATCAATTAAATCTCATTTAATCAATTATTAAATTTGCCAATTAATTATTTATTTCATAAATAAATAATTATCAGTCATTATTAATTAATTCCTCCGCCATTAAATCATTCTATTTTATGGTGTGACCCTGTAGGTTCAATATTAAGCCGGTAGTAGAAATAAATAATAATAAAACTATTTTATCATTATTTATATAAATTCTCTAATTCATTAAATAAGATTAATTAATTAATCATATTTATTCTACATCGTGAGGTATACTTCTTAGCATATCGCGACTATCCGGATAATACGAATTCACTGCTTAGAATACCAAGAACCTATTCAGTGAGTAGTTACCGTACAATCAATTCCTTCTACCCTGAAATGTCATGATTAAATACAAGGCATGAAATTTGTGTCAAGCCTATCTTATTTAATCACTTGCTTTCCCATTCACTATGCTTAGATCTATTTAATGTAAATTAGAAACTCCTTTCTAATTTCATTCACTCTGGCCAGAGATTCCTGAACTAGCATAAGTGGATCAGCATTGAACATTCTCTTCCTTCACTGGAAGGGGTAGATCCTTTATTGATCATACACTATCTTCGTGTACAAATTCCTATACCCAGTAGAGCCCTTATAATTATCCCTGGAGACTAAGAACTAAACCAAAGCATAGTTCAGTGTACACAAGATGACTATGATGACCTCAAATCTAAGGATATTTGTACAACTATCACTGTATGAATAACTGCTGACACGTGAGTGAACTCCATCAGTTGTTCAGTTATGTGAGTCATGTTCAGTGAACTTATTCTATAATAAGCACCTACATACTAGCTATAGTGTCACCATACAAATGTCTATGAGAACAGACATCCTTCATAATGAAGCAAGCATAGCATGTACCGATCTTTGCGGATTATTAATTACCGGTTAGTAATCCTATGATCAGGAACTATTTAAGTTTAGAGTTATTATCTTTTATGTCTCATTATTATGATCTCATCACAATCTATAAAAAGCTTTACTCTAAACTGTGGTATATCTTATTTAAACACTTAAATAGATAAAGCCCGCAATAAAACCAAAACAAGTCTTTTATTAATATCAATGAAATCAAAACATATTACATAAAAGTTATTCCTAAATCATCATACATGATTGGACTTAGGACACATCTCTTTCAGTTATGTCAGGAGTGTTTGTAATTAGTTGGGTTATAATAGTTGTAACCTGAGTCATACTTAAACCTGGAAAAGATCTTGGTAAAGGGGTCGTAGTTATGTATTATTAATGACTTGGATTGAATTAGGATTGTTATTATTGTTGTTGGTGACGTCAACTCCTGACCCCGGGGTTGAGGTCGTTACAGTTGGTATCAGAGCTACAGGTTTGAGTCCCTGATTTAGGTTAGGATTAGAGTTAAAAGAGGATAGGAAGGTTTATATACAGATGTGAGTCAGCAACTCAATCAGAGGAGCGAGTTTAGAAGTTCGGTCAAGGGTTCCGGAGGCGTAACCCTGACGTTTATGGAGGACTGAATGAAACTTCCCTAACCTAGAGTACGTTTCCTTCGTTTATGTGTCATTGGTAATATTCGATAGGTTCCTAGTTTTTCTCTTGAGAAAACGAGTTTGATCGCGAGAGTTCAGTGTTTGAGTAGACCCTTGATGTGTCAGCTGAGGGGACACCAGCGTTATTCCCACATATCGCATTTTCTATGTCAAGGAATGTTACCGGACTGATTGTGGGACCTTGGTGAGTTCGGATAGCATGATAATAGTCAGGGGCTGCTATGACGACCAAGTTTTATAGTGAATGTGGATCAGAATGAGAGGTGGTATCTTTGAACCTTTCTATTTCTTTCTTGAAATGTATTTTGTTTCCAGAGTAATTGTTTCCTATTCCATAAGTTGCTTATTTTTCCTATGAGAAAGTTGTGAACCCGAAGTAAGCTACTTAGGGTTCTGTTGATCTCATTACAAATCAGATTCACCCCTTCCTATTTGTGAATTTTATTTTTAACATTGTTTCTTTTCTCAGAGATTCTATCGGTTGATTGAGGCGAACAATGCATATGAATTGACCATTTGTCTGTGTGGCAAAAGGGTCTGGTGGGACGCCACCGAAGTATGTGTTGTGAGCTATACGGTACTAAGACTGGCCATCTTATGTACTTATATGGTTGCTCTCATTCATACCTATGTTTTCTCATCTTGTCCTCCCTGTATTATTGATTCTTTGACTTTGAAATTTCATTTGAAGTCCCGAGGCAATGAATTGTTAGTAAAATTCTGTAGTTGGATAGTCCTAGTATTGTAAGTAAGTGAAAGCTGATTGTCATAGGGAATGAAAGTATTATATCAGATTGTTATTCAAGGACAAGGGTAGCAGCGAGGGTTCGGAATCTAATAAGGGATTTATAGCCTCGGGAAAGATAACTCAGTGATTGTTGAATCACTTGAGGGTGATAAGAAATCATCCCTGGAGAAAAGGTTGGTTGAAATTTGGACTAGGGTGCCTGGAAGAGTTTAGTGTTTCTTAAGTTGACCTGATTTATTAGCTTGTTCTATGTAAATGGTGGTTGATATAGCTAGATAAGTCTCGTAGTATATCATATTGGTGTTAATATGGTAACAGAGCAGTGTCGGGAAGTTGGTCAGTTGTTGTTGTATTGAGGAGCTATGCTATGGTATTCAGTTTCTTTATATTTTAGTTTCCTGAACTGTTGTTGATTCTGCTACTGTCATTGTTGCTATGATTGCTAGTGCTATTAATCTAGATTTCTTTTGAATAGACCCTGATATTAAGGACATGGGTATTTTATTGGGCAGCATTTTCCTGATACAGGTGCACCGTTTAAGCGGTAATATCTTTTGTCAAACATTTTGTTATGTTATAAATAAAACTCATTTATATATCTAGGGAAGATCCCACCTAAGAAAGCTACCCAGTCTAAAGAAAATAGTTGTAGTTTTGCGGAGGGTCCAATCATAAATGAAATTTTAGATTTGTTGCGCCAGCCAGCAGCAACAACAGTTGCAGTTAATCCAACAGGTTCAGCAGCGGTAACTACGGTTGCAGCAGCAACAGCAAGGAGTGAATCAAAGAGCTAGTTTTAAATCTTTCTAGAGTATTAAACCTCCTGAGTCTTAAGGTGAACCTAATCCAGTAGCTGCTGGAGCATGGTTAAAAGAAATGGAGGAAGTTTTCAACCTCGTTCAAGTAAGTGATAATCTTAAGACCGAATATGTAAGCTATTTCTTGAAAAATGAAGCGAATTATTGGTGGGAGTCAACCAGAGTGTTAGAAGGAGAAGGCCATGTTCCATGGCCTAGGTTTACTGAGTTATTTTTGGAAAGGTATTTCCCAGATTGTGTGCGGAATCAAATGGAAATGGAGTTTATAGAACTGAAAACAAGGTAAAAGAAGTATGTTGGAGTATGAGGCCAAATTTATAGAATTGGCCCGATCAGTTCCTAAGTATGTAAGCACGGAGATTCGGAAAGTAAGAAGGTTTCAACAAGGGTCGACGCCTAAATTTTGCAGAGGAGTGGTGGCATTGCAATGCAAGATATACTCCTCTATGGTTCAGGCCGCCCTGGTAATAGAAGGTGACCAGAAGTTGGCTATTAAGGAAGAGAATGATAAGAAAGGAAGTCTGGTGGTGTTAGGGACAAGGAAGATCAAGAAGAATCTAGTCAAGAATTGCAGAATCAGTTTGGCCGAAGTAGGAGTAAGAGATTCTGGAGATAGAGTTTCTCTCAAGCTAGGTCTAGTGCTACTTCAGTTGCTTCCACTCCAGCCCAGTCAGTCAAGTGAGTAGTGGATTGCAAGTCATGTGACAGGAGACATAGTGATTCGTGTAAAAAGAATGTGTAATGTTTCAAATATGGTCATAAGGGTCATTATGCATTGGAATACAACCCATAAAATCCAGGAGTTACGTGTTACCATTGTGGAAAAGTTGGCCATATTACAAGGAATTGTAGAACGGTTACTCAAGATACTACATTCCAAGAGCCAACACCCTGCACAGCTATAGACGGATTTCAAAAGGACCGAGAGATTGAGTGTTTAGATTTTGGACATAATTGCAGCTGATATGACACCCATCGAGCTAGAAGAGTTCGGTGTAATTTTATGATCGGGTTGGTTGTCCTGTAGTAAGGCAATGAGTGGTTTCTAGACAAAGCGAATTGTAAAGTGTACAGAAGTCAATGGTAAGGTAAGTTTCTAGGTGCAGAAGCAATATAAGAAGTTCTTCTAATCATGCGAAAAAAGGAGTAATAAGCTAAGGATATAAGGTAGATCCACCATGTGTAAAGATACGAAGAAGAAAATACGAAGCTGGAGAAAGTTGAGTAATAAATAAATGCCCTGGAGGCCAGTGGAACGAAATAATTAATTCAATAATTGTAAAAGTTATTGAAAAGGGAAGTGAGCATACCAGATATAGTCCATTAGGGGGCACCAGTGATATTGTTGGAGAAGAGGGATGAAATTATGAGATTATGTACTGATCATTGGGAGTTTAACAAAATGACGAATAAGAATAAGTAACCCCTATTAAGAATTGATTATTATGTGACCTAACTCAAGGAATGTGTTATTTCTCGAGGATTGACTTAAGATCCAGCCTGAGGACATATCAAAGATTGCGATTAGAATGAGTTATGAGTATTGTAAGTTCTGGTGATATTATGTGAAGTAACAAATATATCAGTTATCTATAAGGATTCAAGGAACATGGTGTATAAGGAGTAATTGGATAAGCAAATTATATTTATTGATAACATCCTCGGCTATTTAAGGATTAAGAAAGTCTGTATAGAATACTCAAGGATTTCCCTATGAAGATTAGAAAGGAAGAAATTATACTCTACATTCTCCAATATAATTTTTTGCTGAGATAAACGAAGGATTCCGATCTTTCTAGTAAAGATCACCTAAGTAAAACCGATATAGTAACAGATGCCCTGTGCAGAAGGAAAAGATTGAATGTGACTAAAAATTGATAAGGAATTAATAAAGATTTGGAAAGAGTGGAAGGTGAAGTTCAAATACCTGAAGGTGAGAAGAAAGTGAAGATATGAGATTACCTTCCAGCCTTAACTGATGGAAATGAATAAGAAGTGTTCAAATGTTTGGAAATTAAGTTGAAAGTGAGTACCATCTATCATCCGTAGATGAAGGGCCAAAGCGAAAAGATGATTCAGGCGATATAAGATATGTTGAGAGTATTTATATTTTGGATCTAAAAGGAAACTGAGGTAATCACCTACCATTGATTGAGTTTTTCTATGTTAATAGTGATCATACTAGTAGGGGAATGCTACCTTGTGAAGCCCTGTGTAGACATAGTGTGGGTTCCCCTCTATTGCAAAAAAGTGGGAGTAGAGATGTTGTCAGGTTCTGAATAATTCAGCACATCAAGGACGTAGTGGTGTTGACTTGGGAAAGAATGGAAGCAGTCCGGTATAGACAAAGAAAGATGGCGGACGTGCATCAAAGAGTGTGGATGTAGAAATAAGATCGTTGGTGTTGAGAAAAGTTGCACCTTGAGAGTTGTTGGCTAGGTTGGAATAAAAGGGACAAGTTAAGTCCTAACTATAATGGACCGTCGAGGTAATTGATAGATATAGGTAAATTTGCCCATAAATTGATATTGCCACTGCAGTTATAGCAAATTTTTAGTGTATTCCGTGTGTCAATGTTAAAGCGATATATTTCTACTTTGAATCAAGCCATTGATTAGGAGCCAATGGACTCTCATCCAAATTTGTTCTGCGTGGAATAATCGATCCAAATCCTAGATCGCTAAGAGCGAGTCCTTATGAATGAGTTTATGTCTATAGTGAGTATGCGATGAATAAATCCTCGAGTAGAAGAGTCTACCTGGAAGTTAGAGTCAGATATGCTTGACAATATCCTCATTTGTTTAGTTGAGTCAGATTCTAGGGACAGAATCTTTTTAAGGGGAAAGGATATAACGACTCGTGTATATTCTTTTATTTTTAATATTTTCAAAGTGTAATAAAGGTTTTAATAATTAAATAAATGTGTGTATTGATTTAGCAGTATTTGTTGATTTTTATTTATTCATTTATGATCTGTTGATATGGGGATTGGATGTGTACTTTATTATTGAGTTATACGATTTTATTTCGCTTGTAAAAGTGATTTTATTACAGTTTTAATTCCATAAATATTTGGATTATTCCTAAAAATTGGTTTCATATTTTATAATCTCAATAATTTTTTTTAGGACTTTATAAAATTGAGAAATCAATATTTCACTAATATTTATTTTTAATGATTTTCTGATTGTGTTTATGTGTAAAATCCATATTTAATTATGGACCTCTTCAAAAATCATGAAAACTCATATTTTATTAAGTTCGTAATATTCTGAGAATTTTTAAAATTATTTTGGAAATTTTCTGGATTATTTTTACCTGCACGTTGTTCCGTTTATTTGTTAAAAAGCGGGTATAAAGTGCGCCTTAAAAATTAATTTAAAAATTTCGAAATTTATGTTTTTGTAAACTTCGGGATATTTATAAAATTTTGTGAATATTTTGATAATGTTTGAGTTAAAATTTTATTCGTGACTTATACCGGTAATATAGATTAAAGCGATGTATAGGCCTTGCAGTTCAGACATGACAAAAATAAAATGACACGTATCCCATTTATTCTGGACACGTGTCGTGCAGCCAAGTAACAGGAAAGGGGGAAGTTGTTTTGTTCACACGCTCAATCTCTCATTCTATTCCAGTCTCTCTCTCGATTCTTTATTCCTAGTTTTCTTTTCTCTCTTTCTCGGTTTCGTTCCTTTCTTCTGCTTCTCGGTGGTTGCCGTCGTTTGGGCTTGATTCTTGGGCTTGTTGCAGTCGCCGCCCTTCCTTCCTTTTTTGTTTTTTCCGGCCGCCGCTGTTATCTCCGGTTGATTTGATTCTTGTGCTTTAGTTTCGTTTTGCCTATTATATGCATATATCTGTATGTATATTGTGGGTATGGGTGTGCAGTGTGTGGTTTTTGGTTTTCGGGTTATTTCCGGTTATTCTTGCATTTCCGATTGTTGCTATGGTGCTGTGGGCATCAGCGCATGTTGCCCTATTCATTTTGGAATTTTAATTAATTATTTTTATTTTACAGGAATTATTTTTGAATAATATTCGTGTGAAATGAATATTTTGTGCAAAAATAATAAAATATTACGAATAATCGATGAAATTTTGGGTATTGAAATCGAATACTCGGGTACCCAAAAATTTTGCCGCCGTATCGCGATGACTGGTTACGAGCGGGCGGTGGACGGTGATGACGTTGTTCTGAGTCCTAAATTTTATAAATAAATAAAATGTTTTTCAAAAATAAATTGTATTTCGGGAATCGTACGACGATAACTATGAGATTGTGGAATGTGAAATGTGGCGTGTTGGATTTGTGAATTGTGTGTGATTGGTTTAGATTGGTGGCTGAGAATTGTAATAGGCTCCCAAATTTTGGGAGCCTATCCTATAAATTATCGGGGGATATCGATGACTGTATATAGTTATATACCTATAAATAAATGATGTACGCGCCTACCTATATATCATAATAATGATATTAACCTTATTTTATGAAAGGTATCTGCGTGTTGTAAGAATATATTTTATAAGTTATAACTGACAACCCTGTTTTCTAAAGCGACAAGTATATGTGATTTATGAAAATGAATATTGTGCCAAGTTTTGAGTACGTGAACCCTGATTGCTATGTGTGTATCGTATAATACGTATAATTACGATGCAGGATTGATATCGAATTGGTAGAATTCTAGCGAGGATGTCAGGCATACCTGGACATCTAATATAGAGTAGCTCGACTCTGAGGTGCTGGTCGAAGGACTCGAGAATCGACGTTGGAATAAAGATAACCTAGTGGAAAGTCGATGAGCTCAGTAGGGTTCCAATCGAAAAACCTGAATGTTGAAGTCGAATCCAAGGTGATCTAGTGGTTAGACGTTAGAGCTGAACGTCCGAGTCGGCTCAGAGTCGATCAGTAACAGTTGTAAAGCTCTGCAAGGCAAGTACCCCTGACCATTCTTTTATGGTTCAGTACGTTATGAATAGCAAAAGTTGTATTCTCGTAATGGAACACAATGTTTTAAGTTACGTATCCCCTGTAGGTATAAAACACTGTTTTAAATCTGTTTTGGGGAAAAGTAACTTTAAAAAGTACCTATATCGAATAAAATGATTTGCGAACTGGAATTTTATATGTGTGCTGGGTAAAACGAATGATTTTGAAAATGAGATAGGTACTAGTGTTTGGAAAATGGATTAAAACGATCAGAATGGATACATAGGGGCCAGAGTAGGCCTATTGAGGTGGCATAAGTGGCTAATTCGGTTACGCGAATATATAACCGATTAGTCCAGCAGGTCAGAGACCTAGCTAGTCTCTGAGTTCCGGAACAAGTAAATGGGATGGCAGTTAGAGCCGTCTGGTGTTGATAGCCTGATGAGCTGTCTTCACATATCTGTACGTATCTGATTTGGCTTTGTAATTCTTGTAACGGAACAAGTGAGTTATACAATGGATTTGGTAATGAAAATGGCATGCTGAAATTACTCTCTGATATTTATACACAGCACTACTGATGTTATCATTTTACAGAGCATGCTAGTTTTGATATCCAGTTTATACATGTTTTAATTGTTTTCTATCAAGTAATGAATTATTTATAATTGTTTCATTTTAAATTGTTTTACTTGTTATTCATATAATGGTATTGCTGAGCAATTCAATTTCTCACCCTTGTAAAATATTTATATGTATTGCAGATGCCTAGGAGATTCCTCCGTGGTAGTCAGGGCAGAGTTCTAGTTCCTTTCACATCGGGCTCCTTTGAGGTAGTTGTGCTGGACCAAAGATGGTCTATTGAGTTGCTGCGTTAGGTTAGTTATGTCAGGAGTGTTTGTAATTAGTTGGGTTGTAATAGTTGTAACCTGAGTCATACTTAAACCGGGAAAAGATCTTGGTAAAGGGGTCGTAGTTATGTATTATTAATGACTTGGATTGAATTAGGATTGTTATTATTGTTGTTGGTGACGTTAACTCCTGACCCCGGGATTGAGGTCATCACAGGTTGAATGTAATTTTGGCTTCTTTTTTAAGATTTTAAAACTGTTCTTACTTGATAATATATATGTGTTTGATTTGCAGAGTGCGGAATAAATGATTTATATAAATCAAAACATAAAGTAGTAAAAACACAAGTTTTCAAAACTTTCTGGTGGATTTTGAAAGTATCCACCAGATATATATATATATATCGAGTGAGAACCCTATGAAGCTCGAATGGCTCACAGCTGCTTACAAGTATGAACAACTAAACTTACAGAGAAATGCTACAGTATACAGCTTGAAAATGTTTCTCTGAAAATGTGTGTGCTTAGTTCGATAATTGTTCTACTTGCTACACTTGGTTTATATATATCACCAAGTTTACATGATAATAAGACAAGATAATAAAACAAAACATATCTAGTCTAACTCCATGCTACTTCACTACTCTATTCCAGCATCTTTGAATATCTTTATAATAGCATGGAAATGGTAATGCTTCTTTGTTCTCAAATCCCTGCTAAACAGGCTGCCACATTTTTTTTAAACACTCGACGTATGTGACTGTGTTGTCACTGTCAACAGATATTTGAATTTGATCATCCGTCGGGTACACGCTTGTCATCCGTCAGGTGGCTTTGTTGATCATCCATCGGGTAGCTTTGTTGATCATCCGTCGGGTAGCTATTTGTCACTTGACGTCATTTCACTTATACAGAATTACAAGACATTCATATTTATAATTAATCAACCTATTCTGCATATTTACTAGTAGTCAACATGACTCATATGCGCCTACAAGATCTACACAAAGTTGTTTACAGAAATGTGCTACAATACTTATTATTACATAAGCTACTCACTCGATGGATGTCAAATCATCATCCGTCGGGACTATATGAATCATCTGTTGGGACTATATTTGATCATCCGTCGAATGCTACAATATTCACTAAGTTAAATCTACTAAGGTGTTTTGATTAATTTATCATCAAGTTCACAACATATTCCTAATAGTGTCTTCTTGAATTACTCTGTTAATTTTGTTGATCAGAATGTCCAATTCAGATGCCCTTCTTGTTATGAGATAATTAAGGGACACCTACATACACCTATCCACCCCAGAGTTATTTATATTGACATCAATTCTTTGCTCTTGAATCCCATCCACAGTTACCATGATCACCCTTAAGAAATTTAAGGTCTTGTCCAAAGCCTTTTTGCATGTGAAGAAGTTGTTAGAGAAGCCCTAAGAGCCTTTAGCAATTCATCAAACTCTCTGATTAGACTAGGTCCCTCAGCTGCTTTGAGTAGCCTCTCCATCCTAACATCATCTTCCTTAGATTTATCTTTTTGAGCTTGGAAAGATGATTTTAGCAACCTAGCCTCTATCTCTCCCTAGTCTTCTTAGCAGGCAAGATGAGAGGTGCAAGGATTTCAGGCCTAACAGCTTCTGGAAGTGCAGGCAATGGAATATTTAGAGCACCTATGGTTTCTCCCAAAGCTACTGAATTTAACATTTGAAGAACTTTATGAGAATCCACCAGAGTCTGGATGTCGGCCTGTTGACTTTGTACCAAAGCTGTGAGTTGAGAGACTTTAGTTGTTAAGGAATCATTGGATGATTGTAAAGTGGAGACTTGAGATTGAAGAGCTTGAATTTGCAAGTTGACATTGGTGGGTGAGAACTTGAAGTAGAAGTACCAAATATGGCTTGAACTGACTTCTTGACGCCTTCAATCAAAAGAGCTGAAGGTTCATACCTAGCTTGATGTAGTTGATCCATTTTGAGATTTGTGTCATTGGTACTTGTGATGTTATTCGGGATAACTTCATGCAGAGCTATGAATGATTGTTTAAGATTTTTGATGCTCTGTTCCATACTAGTCATATCAAACTTAGCCATTTAATCAGCAAATCTCTAAAATTTGTTCTTAATCTCAACTTGAGTTGGCACAAATTCATCTAGTTTTTCCCTTACCATCCTTCTTATTCTATCTTCATGGTTGTCCAGAGTCTGTTGTAGATCTTTACTCATGAGATGAAAAGCTTTGAGTTGTACTTTTTAGACTTCTGTCATAGCATCATAGACCTCCTATGGACTGAGAGCCTTGGCATTGCTTTGCAATGTTATGATATATTCTTCTCTAAATCTTGCCAAGACATCATCCATGCTCAAGCTAAAGTCCTTATCTAACCAGGCATCCACATTTCATCCGGCTCAGCTTCATTCATAATCTTTTGTTGTTGCTCTTCAACATCTATTTTATATGATAGTAAGATTGCTTGATAGTCCTGATTGGACATGTCTGTTGTAAGAAGCTGTTGTGTGATGTTGGCAAGGCCAGAAAGTTGATCAACCAAGAGGTCATTCACTGTAATGGGTTGAGCTTGGGCATCTTGAAGCCACTGAGAGATAGGGTGTGATAGTTTTTGGGAAAGGTTTGATGTGGAAGATATTTTAGTTTGAGTTGAGGTAGATGGTCGAGGTTCAGTAACATTACCTGTGACAGATGTCATAGTTTGACTCATAGTTGGAACTTTGGTTATGACAGTGTGTTTTTCACCATTGTGGGAGCCTCCAATTGAATTGGAGGGGATTTGACCAGGTTACTGTCATGTACCATGGCCTGAAAACCTTGCTCTTCTTGCAAAGAGCTAGCACTTGAATATGCCTGACTTGCCTCCCTTATAACAGACTTATTGGCAATTGGACTTCTAGCTTCAATTGTTAAGGCAATGTCATCCAGGGTTTTGAGGGGAGTTGTCCCTACATGAGGAACCTTCAATTGAATTGGAGAGGATTTAGATAGCTCCCCCTCATGAGTACTATCCTCAAACCTATCAATCTGTGAAGATTGTTTAGCAAATTAAGGTGCTTGAGAGACTACCATAGGGTCTTCACTAAAAACTGATGAAACCCTTGTGTTTGTATTGGTGTCATCAAGGTCTACCCCAGAGTGTAGCCTCTCACCAACTAAATGTGATTCTTGGGTGGTGATCATAGTTTCTTGAAGCATGTCACTTTATTTTAGCAACACTTGAGAATTAGATTTAAGTGTCTTATTGTATGAATAAGAAATTTTAGAAATGAGATTTGAGATTTCAGAACTAAGTGTGGGCCCCCCCCCCCCCCGAATAGATGAGGGAGTTTCAAGAGATGTGCTCTCAGTGTGTGCGCCATTCTTATTCATTATTTTATACACTTGAATGTGTTTAAGTGATGGTGCAAACTCTATACAAGGTGCACTAGGGAGAGTGCTCTTTTCAATAGAGACATCCTGTTGAGAGGATGCCCTAGAGTATGTTTGATTCCCTCTTTTCAACTACACCTTTTGGGAGGATGCAGAGGTGGCTGGAGTAGTCAACTCTGTTTTTTTGCCTTTTTTGGTTTCTTGACCGGGATGGACTCTAGTTGAGTTTGATCCTCACCACTCTCATTAATAATAGTTAGAGGTGCCTACTTCTCTTCTTCTTTTTCACTTCACCCTTTTGAGAGGATGAAGTGGTTGGTTTCCTAGCTTCTAGTGGTAAAGAAGGAGAGGTCTCACTTTGGGAAGGCCCCTGTTGGTCTTCCTATGTTTGTTCTTCCACAGGTACAGGAGCCATTACTGAACTAGTTGTGATTGTAGACCTCATGGAAGGCATAGGGTAAGGGTAAGTCCTGAATCTCCAACATAAAAGGAGTGATTCTAAGACTTACAGTTACCTTGTTCTTTGTAGTAAGTGAACTAAATAAAAATTTTGGACACCTATTTGCAATTGCCTATTTGTGTTATCTATACCATTAAGTAAATAAATGTCTTGAACTTTATAGTGTAAAGTATACATTATAAACCTAGGAAAGAAAATTTCCTTACCTCTTGAAGACAAAGGCATAGTCATCCTTGTGCTAAGTTCCTAAAGAATCAGTGTCCCCATATTGATGTGTCTGTTATGAGCCATGGAGAATACCAGCTTCTGGATTACACTTGAAATGTTATCTACCCTGTCTTTCTGCATGTGAAAGCTCTCACAATGGAGTCAAACAGGAATGACCATTCCTTTCTCAAATTCTTCTTGTTCAGACTAGCTAGGTTGATCCTTTTATTGTAATTGATGAAGTCCATGAATTCAGCCAATTTTTCTTGAGTAGGCACCTCCACCAAGTTGTCAGTAGGAATCCCCAAATCCAAATTTACATCATTTTCAGAAACTTCATTTATTGGCCTTGAATGGAGCAGTTAACCACCATGGACATAGCTTGGTTCTCATGCACCACTGTCCTTACCACAATAGTGTTCCATAAATCCCTAAGAATATCCAAGTACAGTATTGGATTTGTAGTTAGAGCACCTGCAAAGTACGTTTCAGAAAGAAACATCACAAAGCTCTTGAAGCTATCAGGAGCTTGATTTGCATCTATAAATGCGAGATAGTTTGTGCCCTCTTTTGGGATAAAAGGTGTAACTGTGTTTGATGCCATTTGAAGTGTTTGAATTGGAGTGGGTAAGAAAAATTAGAGAGATATAGCTTGAAATAAGATAAAATGGTTTAGATTTGGGGAAATTAGGTCACTTAGAGATCTCGAAGGCATAAAGAGGTGAATGTCGAGATGTCTGGGTATTTATAATAAAAGGTAAATGACTTATCGAGAACTCAAAATAAACGTTTGGAATTTGCTTATTAAGAAGTCATATTGAGAGAATAGATACATATCGATATATCATTTTCCTGCCTCTTATCGAGAACTAGAAAATAACCTATCGAGATGTTAGATAAATACCCAGTTCGTCCAGAATGGACTGGATTTTTCCATTTTTTTATTTCAATAAATCAAAATAAATTAGAATGATTTTATTCAAAATTATTTTAGGAAGATAATTTATTAAATTAAATTATTTCAGTTCTAAGTTGTTGATAAGTCTAAAATTATATTTGTAGAGAACTTTGTGAATTATCACTTATCGAGATCTATGCAATGACTTATCGAGAAGTTATAATAATGCTGGTTGAGAAGTCCATCGAGAAGTCAGAAAAATGACTTATCGAGAACTCACTCGAGAAATCTTAAAATGACTTGTCGAGAAGTCAGTTAGACTTATCGAGAACTTGAGTTCCTTATATACTTTTATTCTTTTTGATTTTGTCTTATGCTAATTTCACATATTGAAAATGTGAATTAACATTTTGACAGTTTTCTCAGAATTGAAAAATTCCAAGCTAAATTTTTAAATTTGATAAATAAATATACAAAGATTTTGAAATACTTATAGCTCATATCTTCCAGTTAATTTCTAATTAAATCAAATTAATTTTGTTTTACTAGAAATTAATCTGCTGTAACACATTAGCTGAGTTTTTGCCTTTAGGATGAAGAATTTAACATTCCAATTTCACCACAAGCCTAGTGAAAGTTTCTTCATCCAAAGGTTTAGTAATAATGTCAGCTAATTATTTTTCTGTTGGAACAAAAATGAGCTCAATGGTACCATTTGCAGCATGTTCTATTATAAAATGGTACTTACATCAATGTGCTTTATT